>NC_134490.1:21539522-21839522 GCF_040206685.1 Ascaphus truei | reverse complement strand
ACCAGTGTCTTGAAACGCGTTGGGTTTTGTGGCACAGCGAGGACCCCGTAGCTGGAAGCATCTGGAAACAACATCAGCAGGAGAGGCCTGGCGGCACTGAGTCGGAGGAGTTGGGACCACACAGCTGATCGGAGGGATGGAGATCCAGTTCCAGCTACTAAGTCGGGACCAGAACGCTACTGGAATCCACATACAGTACTAAGGCTCAAGTCCTTGTATTTTTCCGTTAGTAGAATTCCAATTTTTACTCGGCGGAGGAAAGAAGATTTTGTGCTAGTGTGCAAGTGGACACATTTGTTATGTCTAGATTGTTGTAACACTCTTTTTTATATTGTTTCCATATGGATTAATATATTTATATCTTCATACATCCTCTCCTATATACTCTGATCACTTTGCAGTTATATCCTTTTTAAGGGTAATACACTATGGTGGCATGTATTGGTTTCTTGTCCCCTATTTTCTGAGGTATACAGACGGCATCTGAAAGTGCTTATATCGGAAAAGATCCAGTTGCTAAAGAAGATCTCCACTCCTCATTTTCCAGGTGCCATAAAGGTCTGCTTTTCAGAACATATTCTAACTGGTTGGTAGAAAGCCAGCAGAACATTTTAGGCTGCATCTGGACCTGAAGTTACGGGACTTCATTTACTTAAGTATTGTATTTATCTATGTAGCGGTCATGTAAAATGCCTACAGTCATCTCTCCTGCTGGCAGTAAGGCCTGGTAAGTGTGGGCATGCCAGTATTAATCATGGAGGTTTTCCCTCACACCCTGGTGGGGTGCCCTGTGTATGGCTGGGACTGGTCACATGCTCTGACTCCATGGTTAGTGATGTCAGAGGTGTGTCAGCCTCAGAAGGTTACATAAGGCACAGCACTGTGTTCTAAAGTCTAGTCTAGTCTAGTCTAGTTGCTGGAAAGTTCTAGTCTGAGTCTGGGAGGAGTTCTGTCAGTTATGTTATAGTAACTCCATGGGAGACTGTGTCCAGGGACCTGGCACAGGACAGTGATTCCTGCGGGAATAGTGAATCCCTGATCTAGGTGATATACCTATCTAAAGGGAGCACGGGCGAGATGGTCGGCTGATATACCCCATTGTGGAAGGCAGCTATGCCCACCGTGACAATAAAGATGGAGCTGATCAGAGAAACCCCTGTGTGTGAGAGTCCAATGATTTCACAGGAGGTTGCACCACCGAGGAGTTCCTCGTCAGGATCATCCCCATGCGGACGCAGGGACCCTGGTGAGGTGGAGGCGCTGCACTGGAACTAGGTGAGACTCAGCAGACTACCTCAGCTGCCTGTCTGGACGGGTCCTCCCCACACACCATCATGCGGGAGACTCAGGAGTCCTGTAGCCAACAGGTGCACCACCAGACACTACTACCATGTAATGGGGACCGGTTAGACCACAGGGGCCAATGTGAGATTGGGTGGGTCAGGCCGGGCCAGAAATACCGTTACATTTGGAGGCGAGCTGCTGAGATCAGATCTGTCATCAGGACAGGCTCTAACTAGGCACACTGGGAAACAGGGAGAGTGTCTGCTGCCACTCTGTGCTGCGTAGGGACGGACCTAGGGGTAGTCAGGGGGCTGACGGGATATTGTCAGTTCTCAGGGACAACCTAGGGGCCTGAAGGGAGTGAGGGGTTTGGAGCCGGGCTATAGCTGACCGAGTCACCTTGAGGCAGTGCTAGTTGGTAGGATGCCTAAAGGGATAGCCTGTTAACATGGTCAGGAGTCCTGGAAAGGGTCTGCGCTAGGCTGACCAAGACAGGTAGACGCCCCAAGTACTGCATGGCAGAGCCAGAGTACCTAGCCCATTCCAGACACTCACCGTAGGGAGCACAGACTGGGAGGAAGGAGACACAGCAGACACTGAGAGAGTGAGCCTAGCCTGAGGTAGTGCAACACTGGGTCACACCTAGATAAGGTACACATGTGGTGGTGTATCTGAAGCTAATCTTTATTGTACCGGTGTGGTGGCTGCCCCGCAGAGTGGAGCCCCATGTACGATAACTGTTACGAGAGAGTGGAGGATCCGCGTGGTGCGGAGAACATGAAATGGCGGACAGAGGCTGATGGGGAGGCACCCGTGGCGTGCAACCCACTGAAGAGCAAACTGTCGCCAAGTTATCGTTAACGAATCTGCTCTGGAGCGGAGCGAAGGCCGTGGCTGCCCCGTTTTTATCCTGTATGGGACAGCGAGGGGCCACCCTTGAAGAGTGTGAGGACATTGTAATAATTGGGGGAGAACCCCGCGAGGAGAGCGAACAAATGGACTTTTTGGACTTAAAAGTCAATCAAAATGCTTGCTAGGGAAACCGCATGGGCCAGGCGCAGAAAAAATGGCTGATGCAGGACTTGCAAAGAGCTGGCCGGGAATGGCGCGAACAGCAGAGCCCCGCCCTGATGGGGGGCATGGCGCGAAAGCTATGGCCGCGCCGGGATGGACAGTGACTAACTCAGCCCCTGTGCTGAGTCAACCGCTAAGTCTATGGGACCCTCCTCTGATTTCTACCAGGGGGAGTGACTTTCAACTATGGCCTGTGGGGATGCACCCACAGGGCCCAGGGACTGATATTCAGACGGCGCCACTACAAAAAGTAGTTCCGGCCGTGGAGGTGATTTGCAAGAAAGGGTACCTTGTGCAAAAAGCTGCTGCAAGGAGAAGGCGGGAACTAGCCGCGGGAAAGGAATCCAGCTCTGAGGAGGAAACTGGCGCGAAAACGCAGACCGCGCCCACCAGGACTGAGAAAGGCGCGGCCTTAATTAAGGGGCATGATATTCCCCTGTGGGACCCGCCCATTATTGCAACCCCTGGGGGCGGGTTCCAACTCTGTCAGAGAAGGGAGGAGCCGAAGCAGGGAGTGGCGGATCCAGCAACTTCCACCAGTCAGTTGCGAGGAACCACTGACTTGGAGAGACCTACACTGAAAGTGGTCCCTACCAAGAGAATGACCTGCCCCTCCGCTGTGGGAACTATGGTCTCCACCCAGCCCTACTCAGTGCCCGGCGGGGTGCTAGTAGTGAGGGTGGCCAATACTGAGACGGTGGTCGGGCTCTGCCTACAATGCGGGCTGCCCGGAGGCACTGTCAATACGGCGGCACGTTGCCCTCATTGCGGGACATTGTACCTGTGGCCTATGCCCACATTTATCCCTATACAGCCTGCTGACCCCCCGGTGGACATGACAAGGCGCTCCGCCGAGTCCCCGGGCGCGCTATGGATCAACCGTGCGAGTCCCGGAGACAAGGGACTGGAGCCGGTCAAGTCGGCTGGGTCAATGGCGATTGAGGCGGCTGAACCAACCCCCGCGTTCGGGGAAAAGAGACTATCACCCCGCCCGGAGACCCCTAAGTCTGGGAGAGGGGATTACTCCGACGAGGACCTCCGTGAGCTGGCGGTAGTAAAAACGGAGCTGAAAAGGCAGACCGGGAGAACGACACCCCGTGGGGTGAGTGGCAGGACGTCCCCCGCAGATCGGCGATCCGACCGACGGAGTCCCGCCATCCCAGGACCTGGCGGAGACGGGAGAGAGACGCCTACACCCCTGCGGACGGGTAAGCCAAACAGCCCTATATCTTACCTGGTCACAACAGACGGCGAAGCGCTGGAAGGGCCGTGCCAGGCCCAAAGCGCACGTGGAGGAACGGCATCACTTCCGGTGGCGACGGCGGAGCAACCGGATGTCGTCATAGAGGAAGAGATCCCGCATGGGGGTCCCATGCGAGATGGCGACGCTTCCGGTTCCGGAGAGGACGTCACTTCCGGTGGCGATGGCGGAACCCATGAAGAAAAAGCAGCGACGCTTCGGCGATCGGGGGAAGGTCCCCGATCACTTACAAGGCCCAGAAATTGGAGAGACGATCTCAGGACTGAGGAGGGTGAGACATCGTCCTTGGACCAGTCTACGGACAGCCAGGAGCAGGTCGTAACCCCGTGGGGTCCCGTTCCGTGCCCCTATGCCCAACCCCATGCCCTAGCTAATACCCCTACCCCCATCACACGGTCACCGGGTTCACCGCCTAGCCTGGAGTATGTGGACAATTCACCGGGGGGAGAGGGAAGACGGACTGGGGAAAGGCAGTGCAGTGGCGCTACAGAGGGCGATTCACGGGGAGGGGGAGAGTTGAGTGTGGCCACAACCGCACCCCAGCCAGTGGTAAAGGCCCCGGGGTCCTCGAGGTGGTTTTCACCGCGATCTGCGCGGTCTTCAGGGGTATTCTCCCTAGATGACGACAGGGAGTCAGGGCCAAATCCATTTAAGGAGACCCGGTGGTGGGCCCCATTATTCGAAGGGTACTCCGCTTGGATGGACCGTACTCGGTTTCTCATCCGGCGGGGGGACGTGGTGGACTATTGGTGGGCTGCGGGAGAATTCACCCCAGAACAGAGAGATAGGGAACTGCAGGAGCGCTGGTATCAGATAGAACACCTGGAAATAGAGCCTATGGGTCCTAGTATATTGTCAGACCCCGTGGACCCTGACGAACCCCTATCATGGGTGCTACCTGGGAGGGCAGGTAAGGCTGACCTGACCAGAATTAGTAGGGCCGAACGGGCAATAATGGCTCGGTACAAATCATCCCACGGGTTGGAGTACCCGTACGTCCCTGAGCCTCTCATGGACGAAATAGAGGACAACCGGGATAGGTGGCTGAAGGAAAATATAGAAATGCACCTAGTCAGCAAAGGGAATGCCGTAGTGGGAAAGAAGGCCGAGGAACGGATAGAACATTTAATCCGTATATGGGCCATTGGGAGAAACATCTATAAGCATAAAGTAACTTATAGACCTGAGAGGGGATTACCTAGGCATTATTCGGTTACAGTTCTGGATATGGGGGGTAGGGAAGTGAGAAAACCTGACCCGTTTCACTATTTTTAGGTGGTACTGGGCATCACGCGGGTCCGCGGCTGCTGGTCGGGGCGGGCTTGGCGGATGACTGTATTCATTTGTACTGCATTATGTGGAAATTTGTGTGATGTTGATTATGTTTCTGTTGCAGTGCTTCCTGGAAAGAGGTATCTAAATTTAGGTCCCAGCGAGGACGATGGGATTCACCAGGGGGAGAATGTAGCGTCATGTAAAATGCCTACAGTCATCTCTCCTGCTGGCAGAAAGGCCTGGTAAGTGTGGGCATGCCAGTATTAATCATGGAGGTTTTCCCTCACACCCTGGTGGGGTGCCCTGTGTATGGCTGGGACTGGTCACATGCTCTGACTCCATGGTTAGTGATGTCAGAGGTGTGTCAGCCTCAGAAGATTACATAAGGCACAGCACTGTGTTCTAAAGTCTAGTCTAGTCTAGTCTAGTTGCTGGAAAGTTCTAGTCTGAGTCTGGGAGGAGTTCTGTCAGTTATGTTATAGTAACTCCATGGGAGACTGTGTCCAGGGACCTGGCACAGGACAGTGATTCCTGCGGGAATAGTGAATCCCTGATCTAGGTGATATACCTATCTAAAGGGAGCACGGGCGAGATGGTCGGCTGATATACCCCATTGTGGAAGGCAGCTATGCCCACCGTGACAATAAAGATGGAGCTGATCAGAGAAACCCCTGTGTGTGAGAGTCCAATGATTTCACAGGAGGTTGCACCACCGAGGAGTTCCTCGTCAAGATCATCCCCATGTGGACGCAGGGACCCTGGTGAGGTGGAGGCGCTGCACTGGAACTAGGTGAGACTCAGCACACTACCTCAGCTGCCTGTCTGGACGGGTCCTCCCCACACACCATCATGCGGGAGACTCAGGAGTCCTGTAGCCAACAGGTGCACCACCAGACACTACTACCATGTAATGGGGACCGGTTAAACCACAGGGGCCAATGTGAGATTGGGTGGGTCAGGCCGGGCCAGAAATACCGTTACATCTATATATATTTTGTATTGTCACATTAGCGCTATTTGCGCTAACCTATCACCAGACCCTAAAATTTAGTTTTTTGTATTCTCTCTGACCAAAGAATGGTATAAAATGTATGGGATCTATTATATTGCACCACCCATTGTAGGAAAAACGACTCTGGAACAGAAGTTGTCAAATCCATATTTAAGTGTTATTCTAGTCTTCATCAGGTATGTGTCTGTTATCCTTAGTGTGAAGTGATGAATATATGCAAGAGATTTCGGTTATATAATGATATATATAAATAAATATACTGTATGTGTGTATATATATACATACATACATAATTGAAGTTATGGTGGGTGAAAAAGGCGACAAAAAACCTCCACCGTTAGCATATAGCCAATAAAGAATATCACTTGTGAGCACATTCCCATGTCTTAGACGGGTCTGCACCCCTGCCTTTCACCATTATCACCTAGGATACAGTACTTCCACAGCTTTTAAGCACAGCATGGGATTAGATACGAAGCCAGTCAAACCACTCACAGACAGCTGTTTCGACCTTGTGGGTCTCATCAGTGTGAGGTTAGTTGTACTGGTTTTGTAATTTTCAATCTGGGTAGGATTAACATACATAATGTATGCTAGGTGATAATGGTGAAAGGCAGGGTTTCAGACCTGTGTAAGCCTAAGGCCATACAGCCTTTGCCCCCATGGAGTTGTGTGAAGGCTGTGATGTCACCTGCGTGAAGCGGGTGTGTTTTGTGTCCATGTTGGACGTGCCGTGGGGGGCGTGCCTAAGGGCGTCACGGAGCTGGTTCACCCTCATTGGGCGAACCGCTCACGTGACCTGCCTGTTGCACCAAGAAATCAGTTTCAACTGATTTCTTGCGCAACGCACGCCCCGCTCCTGCTTGCGCGGTCTGCGGCAGTATAGACCTGCGCTAAGACATGTGAATGTGGTCACAAGTGATATTCTTTATTGTATATATATATATATATATATATATATATATTAGACAGAAGGAGAAAGCACACAACCCATAGCGTAAAAACGTATAAAAAGTTTAATAAAAATATATAGAGAGGGAAACAAGCTCACTCACAAACATAAAATATAATTAGGCATGTATGATAATAATATCACCACCACGGGAACAGCACGGCAAGATCTCCTGCAGCGTCAGATGTAGCAAACGCCGCCCGCTTGTATTGGATGTGGATGAAGATGCTAATATACTAACAAAAACACACTTCAAGGCTGTAAGTGTTAATAACTACGTTCATGCGGAGAGCAATCATGCCTCACGTTGGCTAAATAACATCCCACTGGGCCAATTTCATCGAATGAAGAGAAACTGCACGAAGGACGGCGACTTCGTGACCCAATCACAGCTACTTGAGTTGAAATTCAGGGACAAGGGATTTGATACTCAACTCGTCAAACAATCTTTTGACAGAGTTGCTGCTATAGACAGATCCTCTCTTCTGGAACAATCCAGAAATAAGAGGATAGATAATATGAAGCAATAAAAAAAGACATTCCCCGGATACATCTATGTCCCTGAGATTTATAACAGGTTATAATCAATCCGTAAATACTATTGGCAGAATTTTAAATAAGCATTGGGATATCTTAAAATGTGACCCCCATTTGGGGCCACATCTACCCGATAAAGTGTCAATAGTGTTTAGGAAAGCCAGAAATATGAAAAATATTCTGGCACATACTAAAATCAACAATAATCATCCGTCTGCTTTGTCTCACTTGAGGCCTGCTGGTAACCATAGGTGTGGCAGAACACGCTGCATCACCTGTAGTCATCTGTCAACATCTGATCAGTTTATCTCCTTTGTCAAGGGCAATACACATAGTGTTATAGGATACATTACTTGTATAAGCATGTACATTATATACATGCTGACGTGTGGGTGCGGCAAACAATATGTGGGCCGCACCACGCGTCCGTTGAGTGCTCGTTTTTTAGAGCATCGAAGAAGTATAGTTAACGGAGTTAGCAGCCATGGGATCTATAGACACTTTGAAATGGTTCACAATAAAGACCCAAAAACGTTAAAAATTATAGGATTGGAATATATATCTCCTCTAACTTTAGGGGGTGATCGGTTCAAAAAGTTGTGTAAACGTGAGACTTATTGGATCTACCAGCTCGCGACACTAGCGCCTGGTGGATTTAATGAGTCCATTGACACAAGCACTATTGTTTAATATTGGTTTCTTTTCCAATCTGCTTATGGGTTAATATCTTTTTGTTTTTGGCTCTGTTGCTCCCTGGTGGAGCTTCTCTCCTCTTTTGCTATATTGATATTTTACAGTGACAAATAAGGCTGACCTGGAGAAGTAGGCATGGATGTTATTGCCTGTGCAAGTATTAGAAATATACATTATTATTTTTGATGTGCTAGTATTGATACCTCTCCCTCTGGGGCTATTGCTTGGCCACATTTGTCACTAATAATATGTACTAAACAATGTTACATTTGTTTATACTATTCAGTTTGTAATTCCTGCATTTGTTATATTATCTTGTTATGGCTATTTAAACTGAAGGTAATACTCTTTCCCTTTAGTTTTATTATGTCGCAATACTAATATTTGTTTTCTTTTCTTGTAGCTCTAACAGCTGATATGTGTTTATTCAAGTTATTGCCCTTTTAGTTTTAATTGGGGGAGCTTTGTGATTGATTAATTGTTTTCCACCACCCACTTTTCTGGGTATATATATTTCTGTCTCTGTTGTTATTCCAACATCCTTTGAAAAAGTCAGTGTGTCTGACGAAACGCGTTAGGAAGCAGCGCCGACACTACGTCATCAACAAGGGTCGGAAGCAGTGGCAAGCTTCCAGCCGTGCTGCACACAGCCCCAGAATTGGTGCGGTTGATAGCCGGTCTGGTGTGGAGAGACTGACAACTCAGGACTCTTAAGATTACAGGTTTCAACACCATCCATGAGGTCTGAGACCGTGGGACACAAGCGGGCGGCGTTTGCTACATCTGACGCTGCAGGAGATCTTGCCGTGCTGTTCCTGTGGTGGTGATATTATTATCATACATGCCTAATTATATTTTATGTTTGTGAGTGAGCTTGTTTCCCTCTCTATATATTTTTATTAAACTTTTTATACGTTTTTACGCTATGGGTTGTGCGCTTACTCTTTCTGTCTAATAGATTTTTGTGGAAATGGTTCTTCTGCTGAAAGCTGCCCCACACCCATTCAAGCGACAACAACTGACTGGACATTCTGATGAGTGAATTAGTATCATCTTTTTATTTTTTATGATTCACTGCTTTTCCTGTTTTATTTTTGATATAATTTGTTTTTATTTCAAAGTTATCACTTGTCATTTTGGCGCTACTAATCCTTTGGTGTGTGTGTGTGTATATATATATATATATATATATATATATATATATATATATATATATATATATATATATATATATATATATATATATATATATATATATATTCTGTAAGAGATACACTTAATCCTGGCAGAAGAGAGAAGGCAGGGATCTAGGCCACAAGCTTAAGGAAGAAACTCCAGAATTACTAAGAAACCTAAAAAATACCAAGTATTTTTCCCCGAGCAGGGAGAGAACAGGTCTGTTGCTAGGGCGCTGGGCAGCTTCCTCCATCCTGATTGGCTGCATTACCCAGCACCAGCCAATCAAGAGCAGGTGTCAGGAGCCTGGGGGTGGGGCCAAAGAGAGGAGGAAAAAGCATGGAGCGGTGAGAGGTAGGTTCGCGTGTCTCAAGCACGTCGCACCTTTCACCATGGTGTCCAGTATTTTTGGTGAAGCCACCTGCTAACCCTACCAGTGACATGCGCTACCCCAGGTAGACAATTGGAGCTTATAGAGGTTAATGTATAGCTGAAAAAGCGGTGGCGGGGGAAGGATTTTTATAAAGGTTGGAAGAGATTGTAAACTAGGGGGGGGGGCAAGCAAGAGGCTAGAATGAATTGACAGGAATAGGGAGATAGCTATTGGTCATGGGGGTGAAGTGGCAGGGAGGCAAGCAATTACATATATAAGCATATACACTAATGCTCAAACTCCAGTCCAACAGTATTATGATTTAATATATTTAATTGTGTGGGGCTTCTTTGTTTACTGTTCTGTATTTGAGATCGCTTTCCCAGTAGCACTAGTTGGCACAATGAAATATATAATACTGATAATACTGTGGGGGTCAGGGTTTTGAGCTTGCAAAGATTGTGTATGTCTAATTGTAAATTGTTGGGCGGTAGGTGGCCCCTCCAAGTTTAGGCTCACACATCCCTTCCCTATTTTATCAGCTGGTCCAAGCATACACAGGTGATTGCAGTAATCATTGAGAGATTTCCCAGGAGGAAGGTGGTGATAACCTTTTCTGCAGCAATAAGTTTGGGAAGTGTATTTATACATTTTTTTCCTTGCACTTTATTAGATTCTTTTGACTATTTCATTGAGCGCCTCTGCTTTTTCTAACCAACTTTAACTGCACTGTAGCTCACACATAGCACATATAGTGTTGCTAGATTTTAACCCCATAAGGACCGCCTCCATGTCACATATCCCATACTATTGACTACATTATTGTTTTGCTTCCACATTTCTCTATGCAGTGGAGGAAATTCAAAGGAAACTGTATAACATTGGTAGTGTAGGAACCTCTTGGAAGGGTCTACATCTTGATGTGGATTCAGGTTTAACATGTTTTGGTGAAAAGATTGAACTAAATGTCCCATATTGATGAGAAGAAATAAACATATAAAAATGAATCAAATAACTTGTCATATTGGAAATGCATTGGGCTTCTTGGTACTGGTAGCAAACCAGTTGGAGAAATGAAATATATGCATGTATATCTCTATTCATAAAGCGCCATCCAGGTACAGATGCAGCCACCAGTATCCGATCACTTGCCTGGGTAAAAGCTAAGGCATCTCACAGTAAATGCCTCAACATTTCTGTGAGATTCCTAATGGCCCAGCGGATAAATACAGCAGGGGTCCCTGCAGTTCCATGCATTCCCAATCCCATTCAGTTTGAATGTGACTGCAGGGATCCCCCGCTGTGTTAATCCGATGGGCCATTAGGAATCTCACAGAAATGTTGAGGCATTTACTGTGAGATTGCCCCAGATTTTCCAAGGCAAGTGATCTAATACTGGTGGCGCACCTGTACATAGCGCTTTACAGCAGTAATACTGTATACATGACACAATATTATAACATAATGGGAATAAGCGCTTCAGACATACAATAGGAAAATGAGTCCCTGCCCCGAAGAGCTTGCAATCTGTGGTGGTAAAAAGTGGTAAGTGGGGAGAACTTACAGAGACAGTAGGAGGGTGTTCTGGTAAGTGCATCGGCAAGGGGCCGAGGTCAGTGCTTCTGGGACGTATAATGTCAGCCAACAGAGCTACCCATAGGCTTTGTTAAAGAGGTGTGTTTTAAGAATGGTCGGGTAGAGAGGGCGCTAATAAAATATATGATGGAAAAGGGCATTCCAGGGGTGTGGGGCACTGAGTGAGAGATTTTAGGTGGGAGAGGGAGAGGAAACAAAACGGGTAGACAGAAAACATCCTTGAGCAGAACACAAGAGTTTGGACTTTGTGTTGTGAGAAATTAGGGCTGAGATGTAATGAGGGGCAGAAGAGTGTATTTCCTTAAAACAGAGGAGAATTTTGGACGTAATACAGAGTTTAATAAGAAGCCAAGAGAGGGATTTCAGCAGGAGAGATGCTTAGACAGATTTAAGTGAGAGTAAAGTGATTCAAGCAGCAGCGTTTAAGATAAATTGTAGGGGAGACAGGTGAGAGGCAAGAAGGCCGGGCAGTAGAAGGTTACAATAGTCGAGACGGGAGAGAATGAGGGCTGGCATTAGAGTTTTAGTAGTAGGGCGACAGAGGAAAGGGCGAATCTTTGCAATGTTACAGAGGAAAAACAGGCTTTTGCTACATTGTTAATGTGAGAGGAGAATGTGAGGGAGGATTGATATGTGACACCTACACAGCGTGCTTGTGATACTTGTGTATGATAGTGCTGCCAACAGAAATGGAGAAGGGGGCAGTAGGGCAGGCTTGGGAGGAAGTATGGGGAGCTCCGGCTTTGACATGTTAAGTTTGAGATGGCGGAGAGCTATCTAGGATGATATAGCGGAGAGACATTCAGACATGGTCTGTACAGCAGGTGTAAGGTCAGGGTTTGAAAGGTAAACATGTCATCAGCATAGAGGCGATAAATAATATTTATTTATAATAAATATACAATACTGTGCGACTGGGCTTTGAGCTTGCTATGATTGTGTATTTATATCGGATATAACTGTGAACTACATTTCCTTCAATTCATGCACAAGAACAAAATAAGCTTTTAAGCAAGTGCTTAATTAAATAACACTTTAAAAGGGATCAAAACCCATCGGGAGCTATTTACTTAGAGGCAGCTTTATTGTTCCCACCTACATGCGGAGGCATGCTTCTTTGTTCCATAACATAAGCAGTGCGCTTGTCTCTAATTTACGTTTTAAATGCAATAATTACCTTTAATAGTTGCCATGATTGCATTTGGTTAATCTAATGCAGGGGTGCACAAACTGGGGGGCGCAAGATTTTCCAGGGGAGGGGGGTGTCGGCGGTTGCAGAGGCCACATGCTCTTCCCCAAGGCATTTCAATTAATTGCTGGGGGAACGC
The DNA here is from genome assembly GCF_040206685.1 of Ascaphus truei. Classification (NCBI taxonomy): domain Eukaryota; kingdom Metazoa; phylum Chordata; class Amphibia; order Anura; family Ascaphidae; genus Ascaphus; species Ascaphus truei. The sequence continues at coordinate 21,826,961 of NC_134490.1, read as the reverse complement.
GTAACGCCTCTGCAACTTCCCCGACCTTGTCTTCTGCAAAGCAATGTGACGTCACGTGACCCCGCGGCGTCATTTGACACCGAAGACCAGGTAAGGAGGGGGGCAGGGGGGGAGAGCAGGCAGGGGGGTGCAGGGGGGAAAGTTTGCACACCCCTGATCTAATGCATTGGAGAATATTGAACCTCTACTGCTATCTCTGAGGTGACGGACAATAATACGGGCTAATAATAGGTGTGAACTTTAATTAAGTTTCCATTTACCGTATTTTCTGAAGTGCTGGAGCAGGGCAAAACGGTATCCCCTAAACACGCCCCTTTTTCACAATATATATACTATGATTTTGGTAGGAGCGCTATCTGACGCACTGCACGCAAACGCAGAAGTTAGTGCAGTAAAAGCAGCGTCACAAATACAGATCAGCGTCTGCACAGGGTACGTTAGGATTCGTAGGATCGTTTTCTTGGATGTTACCCTTTTCCCCCCTTTTGTACAAAGCCTCTATTGGTTTTTTTTTCTTCGTTTTTTTTTTCTTCGTTTTTTTAAATATATATTTTTAATAAGGAAAATATATACACGAAACACGTGAAATATACGTTACCAGCAATGTATATTACCCACAATCACATTGTAATCCAGACATTTATACAGTTCTTTTAGCAATATACAGAGTCATTTTAAAGTTATTAAATGATCTTTTCTTCTATTTTAATGTTAACGTTTCTAACCAGATAAGCTGCTATTGGTTTTAATCGAAAGGCTTTTACTTAGGAATTTGAGTTCCGTTTTTTGTCCCAGTTTTGCAGCAGTTCAACTTTGACGGGGGGCGCGGCTACGATGTCACCCGGCAGGTTCGCCCTCATTGGCTGAACCGCATGGGGGCGTGGCCAGTGCTCCATCGCAAGTCTTGAACACAGTTTTTCTATCTTCAGAAAAATCTGGCCGAAGGTAGGTAGCGGCCCCGGCCCCGGCCCCATTGAGGGGCGGTTCTTGTCCCCTGCAGCGCACGTCATAGCGCGCGATGCAGCAGGCAGTGGGGACCGAGCCTTATGAAGTCCTCCAAAGCTGTGGCTAATTAGCAATTACATATGGTACCTTAGCTTCACAACACAGTATGAGGTTTAAACAATTCAGTCAGCTGCAAAATTCTGGCAATACTGTGGATGTTTTCCTCTAAACATTAGTTTTTACATGCAGTTTGCAGTCAGGAAACTTTGACAAATTGCTTCCATCATGTCCAACATTTTAGTGAGTCTCTTTAAGATGCAAAAAAAATAATTAAAATATATACAGGCATACCCCGGTTTAAGGACACTCACTTTAAGTACACTTGCGAGTAAGGACATATCGCCCAATAGGCAAACGGCAGCTCACGCATGCGCCTGTCAGCACGTCCTGAACAGCAATACCGGCTCCCTACCTGTACCGAAGCTGTGCGCAAGCGGGGAGACTATAGAGCCTGTTACAAATGCGTTATTTATATCAGTTATTCACGTATATGACGATTGCAGTACAGTACATGCATCGATAAGTAGAAAAAGGCAGTGCTTCATTTTAGGTACATTTTTGCTTTACATACATGCTTCGGTCCCATTGCGTACGTTAATGCGGGGTATGCCTGTGCTGTATTGAGGCAAACAGTACCCAGTTCTCAAAACCAAAACATGACATTTGAAATAAAAATAGATTTTTTTCCCCCTTCTATGACATGAAATATTTTATGCAATATAAGGTCTAAGTGTGCAGGAGACAAGTCATTTGTACTTATAAATATCACAATACTATTATATTAAGTGTTCATTTTAGCAACTGCTCCTTATTCGACAGAGCTGTAAAATATGATGGACACATTTATAATAGACACAAAAATACTTCCTCTACATAACTCAAATGTATAGCCAGACAATCCCATGTAATAATGGACTCATTGTATTGCCCTATTACAGAATACTTTAACTTTCCACTTCCTATAGAACCGTTTTGATTACACAAATATGGTGCCAGTGTGGTAACATTGTAATAGCATGTTATGGACATGTTTTCATCCACAGCAATACAATATATAACAATATAAAGTTATTGTGGCATAGTAATGAAAAAGATACATAGAATGTAAGGTACCCATTAACAAGGATTATCCCCAAACTTATTTTTATGGACTCTTCTTTTACATTTATTAATGATGATTTTATTCATGGTATTTGTGTCATGTTGGCACTGATTGTAGACTGCAGTGACCGCAGAACCCCGAGTGACTCCAACCCCCTTTGGACTTTGCTGATTGCTGAATAGTATATATGTTAATGTTGCTGAAATATTGTATTATAAACAGACTAGTGGAGAACCTGAATTAGTAACTTTTTATTAAAAGGTTAATTCATTGCGATCTTTTTCTAAACTGTCTTTCTAGCTTTCATGCATACCGGTAATTCAGATTTGAGGAACCAGCAATGCACACAGTTATGCCTGCTACATTTACAAGATGCATGAATACCAGTTTTAATAAATTCAACTCATGGATTTCTTTCACACGAGCTATTGATTTAAGAAATGTCACTGTGTTCTGGTGAAATTGTTTAAAGCTGTCATCATTTATGAAGCACAGAGTGATGTGTGGTGTCTGATATGTGAAAGGGAAAACGTGCACAGATAATACATTTAACTTCTCAAGACACTGCATGAAATCAGGAGCACAGGAGATTGGGACATTCTGCACATACATCTTTGCTGCCATGTACCATACTGTGCACATGCCAGGTCAGCAGAAGCCCAGATGTCGACAGAATTTAGGAACAACATCTAATATCATCAGAGCCTGTGCAACATAACCATGTACAAAAAAAGTAGCTTTACTTACATGACCTTTAATATTTATGTCTGTATCTTGCTTACAGATCGGGTTCCTGTGTAGCGTGCTCTTTTAAGGCATATGCAGCTTTTGAATATACACACAGCAGTCGGGTTTAGACACACTAAAAATAATGTGATTTATAAATATTATCAGTTTTATTTGCTCACCTTCCATTGTGCTGTGCAATCCACCAGGGGGCAGCTGAACAGTTCCTCTCAGGTCTTTTGGGAATAGAATAGATATTCCCCCTTTGAATGATCCCTGGCTCTTCCTTCAATTACTGCTGGCACCCAGAGTAAAAACGTGCTATGTCGCTGGATTGAGATCAGGCTGCAAAATTATATATGTCCAATGTTCTCTACAGTATCTGCAGTGGACGTCAGGATCCCAGAAGCAAAATGTGGCTTGGATTATTTTGCCTCTTACACAACTAAAGGACCTACTGGGGAACAAAACACCATCGTTGATTTCTTCTGCATCAGAACAAGTCCTTTAAACTTTGTGAAAACATTGGGGATCAACTATTCCACGAGAGAAAACATGCAGATCCTTCCTTGTTGCATTCATCTGGTTGAAATAAGTCAGTCTATATAGTTAAGTCATCAATTGGTTGTTTTCTTTTCTAGTTCCAGTGGGGGAATAATCTTCAAAATACTGGTATGAAGTAGGACATCAAATATAGTAGGTTGAACACGATGTCAATATCAAATCCATTTTTTTTTTATTCTTAAGGTGTTAGATTTTTTTTCTCCCTGCACTAACTCCTCAGCAGTGGTGATCAGTTGCTCTTGAAAGAACTAGAAGTACGATCTCTGTATGCTATTCCTAGGAAGAGTGAGCTGGTGGTGATGGCAAGAGGCACCTCTTTCTCTTCTCATTGTCAGTTTGTCGGTTTGAGTTTCCCCTTTTCACATTAGTGTCTCTGACTCACCAACATCCATCTCCTATTGTGGAACACAGTGCAGAGGAACCTGCTATCTCAGGCAATAGACTGGGGTATGCAGGCTGATTCCAACAACACACCTCCCATTGCTATGGGCACCACCAATACACCGCCAAGAGCCACACGTATCAAGTGTTATTAACCTATTAATGATAACCCCATTGAGAATGCAAAATATTGAAAAGGATTCATCCTAACCAAGTCCTTGTCTACAGTGCATCCCTCGCATGCATGTTGATGACACATCTCTGCAAACTGCTGCAGTTTAAGCTTCACATTGTAAGCAGAAAGTTACTGTACATTAGTTAAGCCCATCACCTGCCTAGTGTTGGTCAGTACTTTATATCGTTTTGGCAGTTTGCCCTTTATTGAGTCTTGCATTTATTCCTCCTCCTCACTTGGCACACTTTTTTTTATATGCCTGGCAAGCCAACATACACTTATTTTCCAGTTTTAAATCCCCTGATGTGGTCTGCACAGTCTTACACAATGCCTGCCTAATTTGTCAATTTACATTTTTTTAAAAACGCATTCATTTTCATATTGTTTTAGATAAAAGGCGAAAGTTTAACCCTTTCCCTGCAAAGCAATGCGTTGTTGGCCCCTTTGAAGGGGTAAAGCAGCAATACTACATTCTCCCCTTTTTTCCCCATCTTTTTTTTTTGTATATGTAAAGCATGTGGCAATGTATAATTCTACATTCTTACCTAGTGCAACAGAAATGTATACAGCACAAACTAACATAACACCTTAAATACTTAAATGTGAATTGAACACATAGTGAAAAGTGAGAAATCAAATAAAAAAAAAAAACACCATACAGGATAGCTGTAGCTGGTTCAGATGGTGTTTCCCAACATCATAAGTAATAGATTACACAGGGCTAATCCAGTGTAAGGGACTCTCAGTGGTACGTGAAAAAAGGAACAAACATACAATAGTGCAGACGTGCTAAAAGCAAAGATCATAAATACACCAGCCTTCCAAATGCCTACTCACACGGGGTACTGTAGGTCAAATCAAGCATGTCTCAGATAAATCTGATCAAAGGTTGAAGGTGGTGGTAGAATTAGGCTGGACTATCCATTGGTATAAAAGAGAAAAGAGAAATGTGCATGGTGCAGATCGATTTTGTAGTTAAAAAAACATGAGCAGTGAGCTACAGGCAACGCGCACGCTCCCAGAAAAGGTAAAGCAGTTTGACCACTCTGTAGTGGCGACGCTCCGATCCATCCCTCAGGCAGGAAGATGTTAACCGGCTTTTCTCCGGCTCTCTGGCGCTTCCGGGTTGTACTAAAAAACATGTACACCGGTTGTACACTGCAGGTTGTACTACAAAAATGCCAGTAAGTATTATCTAATACTACAGAACTGATTTATTTAAAAAAAATGTTTTAAACCTCCATAAGATTTCACATGTTTTGCTGCTGTAATAGATACACTAAAAGCATTGTTAAAGTTGGGTTTAAAAAAAAGTTCAATTCTGTTCTAAATTAAAGCATTTTTTCTAATCAAGATCAGTTGAAAAAACTTAAAGAGTCCAAATATACAACACAAAAATACTTTGGATTGAGGTAACAACAAAGAAAATAAACACGTAGCAAAAGATGGGTACTTTTAATATTGCATAATTGTGACTAATTTGAAACCCCTGAGTGTGAGAAATATACTCTGACAACTGACACTGCCAGCAAGCTGAACCCCACAAACATCTAGTATATATACAGTAGCTAAGTTTACAACATACTGTATGTAACCTCCTGGGAGCATCACTCCAATCGTACTTTTCAATAGCTGGAATTGATGATAATTGTATATTTGAAGCAAAAAGCAGCTGCATGGATGAACTATTAGATCAGCTGTGTTAGAATTACAATGGATGTGGAAATGTCACTGAATTCTTTGGATTGTTTAGATAGCATCCTATTTGTAATACTCCACAATGTTACCCACACAGTTATGCCCTTCACATACTGCTTTTGTATTTTTGCAAAGGGAAAAGAGCTTGGATGCTACAGAAACATGCAAAAATGTTGCTTAAGTTTACAAAAAAATATCTTCAAAGTGCAGGTCTCCTGTAAGACAGAGGTACAAAGCAGAGCTCTACTCACAAGTTCATGATGTCATTTAATGTGACAACCAAGAACAGTGGAATGACATTGTTTCAGGTCCCATACGAACCCTTCATCAGGCTTAAGTTTACAAACCAGGTGATATTTGCACCCATTTTTTTTATTGCTTTATTAAAAGATTTGCGTAAACGTTAAAATAAAATTGCAGTACATCTACACTGTTTGTAGTGCAATTTCCCCCAAATCCTGGTTCGAGTCTGGTTACATTGGAGAAAACCTTTGAGCAATGTGGTAAAAAAAACGTGAAGTTTTCAAGAAATGTGTGACATAACTTTTGAAGACATTCACACATCTCTATTGCCTCTCAAACTAGCGATGAGAATAATTATAATGTGCGAAAAATGCGTTTTACATGAACAAATCTGTTGTGATGTCAGATGGATTGGGAATAAGGATATTAGACCATCGGAAGTGTATTGTTGGCCAATTGAATGCCTTTCCAGAACTGTAGGTTTAAAAACAAACAATGCTAAGGTTATATTTACTGTACGAAGAACAGTTAATATGCTTACTTTTCTCATCAGAGGCAGGCCTTCTGAATCATACTTACAGTACTGACAATGTATTTGCATTAATTGTAACACGAAACAAAGCAAAATAGTGACAAATATAGAATTTAGAATTCATTTATCATTCAAACCCGCAAATACAAATGTCAGTTGATCATATTCACATGTCTCAGTGAGGGCTGTAACCCTGCCTTTCCTCATCTTCTCTTAGCATACAATGCTTCCACTGTAGCCAGGGATTCTGGGTAATTACATGCAAATGAGCACACAGAATAAATTCAAAATAGAATTTAGTAAACAGAAATGTCTCAAAAATGATTGGAATATCTCGGACCACTTAAAAAAAAAGCAGGAGGCGTGGCTAGGACTCTGAGCTGAGCAGAAGCAGGTCGGCTCAGCTCTGTTGCACAGAGAGTGAATTGGGCATAAATATCCCTAAAATAAACCCCCAAAAACCAAGACCAACCTGCAGACTAGCAGCTCGACTCGAGTCCACCCGCGCCCTGACCGCTGATCGACAGGCAACGAGAGCTATGGATGAGATCCCCTTAGGCTCCCAAGATGGCCACCGACCGCGCGGGGACCACCTGAAACGAGCTTTGCCGCACAACCACCAACCAGTGGGAGAACTCTAACGGAGACGGACAACCCTGAGAGGGCAGCAGGGAGCGGACGTGCTCTGGTGCAAACGCGACTCTGGTGTCCAACAGGTGAGCGAGGAGGAGAGCTGTGTGCCAAAGTCGCGGCTGGCGGAAAGCCAGAAGAACCCGAAGGGAGGTGGGATATTGTGCTGGGGACAGGTCATGAAACGGAGGGGGACTGGCTGTCGGGAATCCCCACTCTGATACAGCAAAGGGCTCCTTTTTGTCGGCTGCTGGGCGGTGCTGTTGCTGGGAGGCCCTAGAAGAGTGGAAGGGTAGCCATCTTGCCCCTCCCCCCCCATCGAAGTAAACAACCGGCAGCCTTCCAAAAAGAATGGCCCAGTACCACCCAGGCCTAAGACAACAACTGAAGGCCTCTAAAAAGCAGCAAAAAAACTGAAGTAATTGTCAGCCCCTGTCCCCAAGAATGTTCATCCTGACAGTCATCTTGCCCACGCACACCTGAACCCAAACAACGTCTCTAAGGTTAAGCCTACAGCCCAATATCTATCTCCCACAGGGGATTGACTACCCTCCCCTGTTTCCCTGGGTATGAGAATGAAAGAGGGCAGAAGAGACACTTAGAAAAACCAACAAAAGAAAAAATATATAATTCTTATCTTCAGCAAGTCTTATCTACCATGGCTTCGAAAGCAGTTAGAACCATCAAAAAGGAAAAGAACCAGAATGAGTTCCGTGAATATTTTAGAAACCAGGGTCGGCCAGCATCACAACAGGTGGAGTTGGAAGCGACCCACTCTGTGGAACACCAAGACTCTGAACCAGGGGTGGAGATCGAAAACCTTTCCACAAAGAATGACTTACTTATCTTCTTTAATAAAATCGAATCTCTAATGCAAGCAGCAGTGAAGGATCTTAAGAGGAGATATCTTCCTTGGGAGAACGCACTAGCTCTTTGGAATCCAAAGTCGACGCCACAATCATCCGCAAATCTCTGATGGATGCTGAGCTCAAAGAAATGATGTCCCAACTCCTAGACATCAAAGATGGACAGGAGGATGCAGAGAATATAGACCGTCGTAATAACCTTTGGATCCGGGGGATCCTGTATTGAAGGATTCATTGGCAATTGGCTAACATCAGCCCTTCCTGATTCTACAAAGGAGTTGCTTACCCTGGACAGATGCCACCGAGCCTTAAGATCGAGACCCCAACCAAGAGACAGACCAAGGGATATGGTGCTGAGATTCCACTATTTCAAAACAAAGGAAGCTTTCAACATGGTGATGAAAGGCTCCAGAGACCTCAGTTTCAAAATGTACCCCTTCAGGTATATGCAGAGCTTGCGCCTTCCACACTTGCCAAAAGAAGAGATCTCCGAGAGGTGACGACAAAGCTAAGAGACCACAATATCAAATATAGATGGACATTCCCTTTTGGTCTTCAAGTTGTTAAAAATGGGAGACCCCTAACACTCAGGAACCCGGACGATGGTGATGCCTTCCTTGAATATTTAGGCTTGAGCTCCCCTCTTCTTGGACGTGCACTGGGAGGGAAGGAACCTCCGACCCTGGAGCCATCCTGGTCCACAATTCCCACGAGAAGATCCTCCCACTCGAGCTCTCCAGCGAAATAGATTTCCGAAGATGGGTCCAAACCCTAAGCTGAGTTTCGGGTTCATGTTCCGGAACAGAGTAAATATTGAATAATGTTTTCAGGTTCAAATTAATAACAGATTACTAACGGTTCACTAGTGTGGTCTATGCCCTTGGTAGAAGTATTGGTTAGTCTTACCTATGCAATAGGCCCAATGTCTGGAGAAACTCAGAGGAGGGAGTTTGGATAGTTGGACTGTCTGAGTCCTGGACACTACCCACAACAATATCTGTGTTATTGTAGACACAGTAACCTCTCAAGCTAAGTTAATACTATGCTAAGCAGAATGTTTTGTGGTTTCGCCACTGTGTAGTTCCTCTTCTTTCTTATCACCCTCTCATGTCCCCGCCCCTTCCCCATCACTCCCACCCCCAACTCCTTCCCTAAAATTATTTATTTCTGCATATTGCGGCAAGAACTGTTGATTCACTATGCTAGCGGTGCGCAAAGTTGGGGGTGCGCCCCCCAGGGGGCGGGAGATTTGTCTGGGGGGGGCGCGGGCGGTTGCAGAGGTCCCGCGCTCTTCCTCAAGGCATTTAAATCAAATGCCAGGAGATCGCGTGAGACCTCTGCAACAATAAAACCTATGCCGCAGGGTCATGTGACGTGACGTCATAGGCGTCAAATGACGCTGTGGGTCATGTGACCCCGGAGCATCATTTGACGCAGCTACCAGGTAGGAGGGTGGGGTGCGAGCTCCGGAGCAGGCAGACAGGGTGGCGCAGCAGTGAAAGTTTGCACTCCCCTGCACTATGCGACTCCTGTGCTCACCACTCAGCCCTAAAAATGTATATTGTAGTAAGATTTGGTGATTTTTCTTGATGCTTTTCCCCCCCTAACCCTCCTTTTTGTATGTACCCAACTCCCCCCCCTCCCCTAACATCCACCTTTGAATGTTTTATTTCTGTATATTTCTGCAAGAAAACTTAATACAAATTTTGTAGGAAGAAAAAAAAATGCATTTGTGGTGTCCGCTTTTCAGACATGTAATTCTGCACCTAGTATAGAGAGGATGGTATGATCAATCCTGCAGTTGACCCATTCATGTTTACTGTTAAGTCCTCAAGTTAAAAGACTTCTGTAACAGGGACTTATCACTGTTTGAGAGAAACTGCCTCTAATCCAGCAGTGTGCTGGTTAATTGCACACAGGCAATCAACCAGACTCCATCTAGCTGATTAGGTCTCTTAGAAAAGGGCTGATGTGAGAAACAGGAGAGAGATTCCTTAGCTCACATTTGGGCTGACATATGGAGAAAGAGGACTGCAGAGATTTCCTTAGCCCACAACTGGGCTGACCTGAGGAAAATATGATGTCTTGATGCACACAGAAGGACTGTATGCTGACAGCAAGACAAGGGGACAAAAGACCTCTATACCTGGACACAGAGAGTGTCACAGCACACAAGGATGCTGACTCAGGAGAACAGATAGGCCTTCCCCTACAGCAGGAGTGGGTAACCTTTTTTCTGCCAAGGGCCATTTTGATATTTATAAAATCATTCGAGGGCCATACAAAATTATCAACTTAAAAATTAGCCTGCTATATTTGTCAAACATTTCATTAACTCACCACTAATGTGATGGCTGGAACTGCTTCTCTTTGGGTGACTGACTGACATTTGGGTGGTGGATGACTATGACTGACTGTGGGTTGGTGTCTGTATACACACACACACAGAGAAATCGGGCAGGGGGGAGGGAAATCAGACTCTCAGACCCACTCTCAGACTCTCAGACCCACTCTCAGACCCACTCTCAGACCCACTCTCAGACCCACTCTCAGACTCTCAGACCCACACTGAGACTCTCAGACCCACACTCAGATTCCCAGACCCACACTCAGATTCTCAGACCCACACTCAGACTCTCAGACCCACTCTCAGACTCTCAGACCCACTCTCAGACTCTCGGACCCACTCACACGCTCAGACCCACTCTCACTCTCAGACCCACTCTCACTCTCAGACCCACTCTCACTCTCAAACCCACTCTCACTCTCAAACCCACTCTCACTCTCAGACCCAATCACTCTCAGGCCCACTCTCAGGCTCACTCTCACTCTCAGGCTCACTCTCAGACCCACTCTCAGACTCTCAGACCCACTCTCAGACTCTCAGACCCACACTCTCTTTTTCTCAGGCACACACACTCTCTAAAGAAATGAAGACAAAAAACAGCGCACAACGCAAATAGTGAAGTAGGTATTAAAAGTGTATATTGAATAAAAAATGTGTATATTCTGCGTACATCAAGTAAGAATATTAATGCATTGAGTGTGTAAACACACTGGTTACCACTAGATGACTGCTGGTGTGGAAGTTGTATACCTGTTCCTCTCAGTGGGCGCTTTCAGCAACAGCTGTAGTCCAGGACTTTCCTAGGAACTCCTTTTCATGCCGTCATCCTCTTCATACAGCCCGGTGTGGCAGTTTCGATTAGGAAGTTCCAACGGCTCCAACAGCTACTCCGGACATCTACCGAATCCCTGGGGTACCCTCTGGGGGCTACCATCGTGAACGGAGCCCATCTGATCCTAAGGGTTACTCCCTATGAAGAGGATGACGACATGAAAAGGAGTTCCTAGGAAAGTCCTGGACTACAGCTATTGCTGAAAGCGCCCACTGAGAGGAACAAGTATACAACTTCCACACCAGCAGTCATCTAGTGGTAACCAGTGTGTTTACACACTCAATGCAGTAATATTCTTACTTGATCTAAGCAGAATATACACATTTTTTATTCAATATACACTTTTAATACCTACTTCACTATTTGCGTTGTGCGCTGTTTTTTGTCTCCATTTCTTTAGTGTGTTAGGGGGTGCTGAGCCACCCCCTATTTTTATAGCAGCAGACGCCATCATCATTACACGGTTATGTAATTTGTTTGATTATAATTCCACTGTGGTTAGTTGTGGCCTTTATACTGGGCTTTAATACGATCATAAAAGGGTTACGGGTACTGCACCATATCACTTATTTAGAGGTTAACTATTTGCGCACGGTTTATTTTTTGTTTATCACACACACTCTCTTTCTCAGGCGCACACACACTCTCTCTCTCAGGCGCACACACTCTCTCAGGATCACACACTCTCTCAGGCACACACACTCTCTCTCAGGCACACACATTCTCTCTCAGGCACACACACTCTCTCTCTCTCTCTCTCTCTCTCTCAGGCACACACACTCTCTCAGACACACACATACTCTCTCTCTCTGACACACACACACTCTCTCTCTCTGACACACACACTCTCTGACACACACACTCTCTGATACACACACACACACACACACACACACACACACACACACACACACACACACACACACACACACACACACACACACACACACACACACACACACACACACACACTCTCTCTCTCTCTCTCTGACACACACACACTCTCTCTCTCTGACACACACACAATCTCTGACACACACACACACACACTCTCTCAGACACACACACACTCAAACACACATGGGGGAATCTGATCGGGGGGGGGGGGATCGGAGCAGGTGCCCTCCGCAACTGCTGCTTGGTGTGTGGGGAGGAGGACCGTGTAAGTGTGCGGGGGGTAGGAATCAGAGCAGAGGGGATCGGAGCAGGTGCCCTCCTCTGCAACTGCTGCACGGTGTGTGGAGGAGGACCGTGTAAGTGCACGGGGGGGGGGGGGGGGCAATCGGAGCAGTTGCCCTCCGCAACTGCTGCCCGGTGTGGGGAGGACTGTGTAAGTGCGCAGGGGGGTAATTCTGAGCAGGGGTGGGATCGGGGGAGGTCCGTGGACATGCGCGGGGGGGGAATCAGAGCAGCTCGGGATCGTAGCAGGGGGGGATTGGAGCATGTGCCCACCTCCGCAACTGCTGTCCGGTGTGGAGAATCGGTATTGAAGTGTTTCTCCCTCCGCAGACTCGCTCTTCTGTGGACGTGCGAAGGGGGGGGGGGGTGGTTTAAAAAATAAAAAATCTTGGCAGTATGCCATACGAAGCAGCCAATCAGGAAAGGGGGAGTTTTCCCCCCCCCTCCTTTCTTGCAGGCACAGCGCGAGTGTGCCCTGACTCACGGGGGCCGGACCAAATCATTTCGCAGCCTTATACGGCTGCGGGTCGGACGTTCCCCACCCCTGCCCTACAGCAACAGAAACAGATAAGAAACCTTCTTGTTTGATTGTTGTGTGTGTGTGTGTGTGTGTGTGTGTGTGTGTGTGTGTGTGTGTGTATATATATGTGTGTGTGTATAAATATATCAATCTTAATTCCATCTAAATATTTCTGAACTATAATGACCAGCTTTAAATCCTAGCATGCTTAGTGGGTGGCAGTGTACATGTGTATATACAAATCAATGAATGAAAAATATGGATTAGGTAATGGTACTCAAACAAAAAAATGTAACTGATAGATCCACATTTAAAACGATCAATAAACAAGTGAATGAGAAGTGTAGATGATGCCACCTTCATTGGATAACTGGAATATGAAAACATTCCGGCATGTAATTACTTGGATGTTTCTTTCTGTAACAACAAAGGGGAAGAGACCCGATCAGCCTCCAAAAGTAACAGTAACTCAGGATGCACTAGGGGATGGATATAAGAACATGAATATACCAATGCCCTAGATACTTATCCTTAGGGGATAGTAAAGAAATATGGTGGGGTTAAAAATCAATTTATTCAGTCCATAGACAATTTTATTTGAATTAAGTTTATGGACGGAATTAATTGCTTTTTAACCCCATCATATTTCTTTACTTTGTTAGGGACGTTCTTTCATCAAGGGGTTAATTTTGGGGTATACATTTAACAGTCATTTATACCGTATTACCTTTATTCAAGGAATGCATGTTCACAGGGGGCTTCTCCTTGCACACTCCCCCCTTAGGATGAGTGTCTGGGGCATTGGTATTTTCATTTTAATGTATATTTCTGGCATGAATTATTTCAAAAGCTGCAAAAGTTCCTTCTCAAATCTCTATTCCTTCAGCATAATGTAATTTTACTTTCATGGTTTATAAAAAGGTATTTAATGAAATGGAGAAATGAGATTATAGGTCCTATGCCTTTCAATCATAGCTTTTCACTTTTTTATTTATTTAAATAATACATATAATTATAGGTACCTGTAGTCTGAAAATGAGTGACAGCAGGGATCTCACTAGTACAGGGGTGGCCAACTCCAGTCTTCAAGGGCCACAACAGGACAGGTTTTAAGAATATTCCTGCTTCAGCACAGGGGGCTCAATCAGTGGCTCAGTTAATGACAAACACTGAGGCACCTATGCTGAAGCAGGATATCTCTAAAACCTGACCTGTTGGTGGGCTTTGAGGATGGGTGTTGACCACCTCTGCTCTAGAACAGGACACGGCCCTTGTACTGTACGTTCATGGGAATCTTTCTTTCAAGGGACATTACTGAAGTTATTCACTGCCAAACTGTGATGGTACTGAGGGACAAAGAGTATCACTGCTATATTTAATTTACATACAGTACATGGAGTATCACTGCTTTTTATTTACACACAAAGTTCTGCTTTCTTTTTTTACAGGATCTTTTTCTCTTATTCAGTTATACATTTATATTTACAGAGATTTGGTTACAATCTGTCACTTTTCACATAGGAAATCCTCCCAACTCTATACACTTGCTTTTCATTGATAACATACTACATTTTTAAAGAATTACTCTGTTTGACGTATATTTTGTTTAACAATATCAAACATTGTAGCCTTTACTTTTTTTTACTCCATAAATACAATATTTAAACTTTAAAAAGTTTAAAATGTTTTCTTTGAACTCTTCTGGGACATTTTGCCAACTACAATGAAGATAGTAAATTCTATTTTCTTATGAAAGAGCAATTGAACAAAGACTCTCTAACTTTTCTCTTTTTTTTATACGTGATGGGCAAATTTGGGGGAGAAAAATCTGAACCACCCATAACTCCCGCAGTTCTGATTAGTCCGGAACACTGCTCAGCCCTGAGTGCCTGAGCTCAAACCATTTTCTCCTTGCAGTCCGGCTCGATAACACCTCGAGATCAAGCATCCTGGCCGGCATTTTCTCCCTTTACAGCCATGGTGCGTCGGCAAGGGAAGGGCAGGGGGGTGTGAGGGGGCATGGGGAGAGAAACAAATGGACAAACACACACAGAGGGGCAGGGAGAGACACACAGAGGACAGAGAGAAAGGAGAGAAACTATTGTTGACCTATTATGTAAATTGGGATTTTTTTACGAGCCACAAGCCCATGCAATAATAATAATAATAATAGCATGTTCTTGTATAGCACTGCTAGTTGTACGTAGCGCTTTACAGAGACATTTTTGCAGGCACAGGTCCCTGCCCCATGGAGCTTACAATCTACATTTTTGGTGCCTGAGGCACAGGGAGATAAAGTGACTTGCCCAAGGTCACAAGGAGCCGACACCGGGAATTGAACCAGGCGAACCAGGCTCCCCTGCTTCAAACTTTCAGTGCCAGTCAGTGTTGTTACTCACTGAGCCACTCCTTCTCCCATGAGCTTGTGTTCCTGCTTCATGGGTTTCAACTGTAAAATCAGCCCTTGGCATACCACCATCAGGATGGTCTTTGGGGTAGATCCTCAGAGCTTCAGTAATTTTGACCTAATAAGATTACGCTCCCGAAATAGGGAAAGGGTGTTATTTTTCTTATCAACAGGGATCCTCAAAGAGATGCAAAAATAACGTCTATTCTTCCAAGTAGAAGCGCTATTAACTGTGATTGTCATGTCTGAGACACTTTCTCCAATACACTGCACATGCCCATTCGTCAAACTTGGAGATGGGCACATTTTTTTTTGTGGCTTTGAATCCGCCTCGGATTGGCCAGTTCCTTTGGTCCGCGGATTTCCTCGAACCAGTCCCAAAATTCATCATTTCCAGATTTGCTTGTATCACTGACTATCCACATGGCGGGTTCCACAATCCGGCGGCGGATTTTTAAGAATCTAATCTGTGGATCCCGCAATCTGTGGATTTGATTCTTTAAAATCCATATGGATTGTATCCAATGGCGGTTTTGGATTCATCCGCACAGATTGAAACGGGCACAATCCGTCAATGGATTTTACACCACGGGACGGATTTTAAATGGAAAGCTCGGCAAATTACGGGAAACGGATTTTGACAGTTTTAGCCCCCTAGTCAAACTTTAAGGTGTGTTATTAAGATGGTGCTATTAACGGATATTTTCCCTTTTGTTACCAAAAGCTAATGCAAATCTTGTTATAATATTGAGAAATGTATCATTTTTACACTTATTAACTCTTTCACTTAATTTTATGGTATATAATGTAATAATGACTGTATATAGTATGGGTGTACAATAATGTATATCCATACATACCACAACAATATATAATTTGTATTAATGTACAATTAAAATGAAAGGACACCCTTCATTTACTTTAATTGTACATGAATAAAAATGAAATAGTATTTAATATTGTTGAGGTATGGATATACATTATAGTTCAGCCATACTTTATACAGTCTGCATTACAGTATATACTATATTAGTTCACACAAACATATCACTGTAATCACTATAAGCCATAACATTTTTATGATGTGTTTCAGACATTTATATGATTAATAATATATATATCTTTCTATGCAACGTGTAACAAAAGGGTTAAGCACTATACTCATTACATTGTTTTTTTGGCTATTCCAAGAAATAACTCAAAGATCAGGGTCTGGATGTGAGTAAGGACGGCTTTTGGAAGGTGCTAAATATCCTCGGGTTATTATTATGTGTTAACATTAATGGAGGTCTGATGATCTGCGTTGTTAGGTAAACTGCTCATTACCATATGATTTGCCTATGAGTAAGCCTAACATCCTTTCAAATGAATCGATACGTTATTCTTAAGGAAAATGCCAGGACTTCTTAGCGCTGAGCACCTTTGGAGTTACACGTTATGGATATCGATACGTTAAATTGAGCTAACGTAACGTTTAAAGAATGAATGACCCTCTGTGGATCTACCCCATAACACTCTAACCGTGTACCAGTCAAGTCGCGTCAAGGTTGGTTAACACGGTTCGGTTACCTGTATGTGTATTGGGTATAGCAAGTCAAGGGAGGTGAGCTTAGTCTTTTAAGTGATGACGATGGAGATATTTTTATCTTAAAGTACTCCCTCCTTGTTGCTGATTAGTAGAGTTGAAAATTTGGGACTTGGGGTGTTTCACACAGTTGTTTATTTAAGTTTTTCAGTTATATTATTTTAGTTTCCCAATTGTTTTTACATATTTTTATACTTCTTTTAGGCATTTGGTTCAAGTTATAGGATCTTTCTCTGGTGTTTTAGCATTTATTTTTTTTTTTAGCTTTTTCCATAATTAAAAATAATACAAACCAAACAGTGGTGTATCCGCCCGGTATCCCTGGGAACATCCAGAGGGGCCCCAGCATGGGGGGGGGGCGAAGGGAGTCGCGATGAGCTCCCCAAGGGGTTACAAAGGCTCCACTCTCTTCTCCACAGCAATTAAACTGATTGCTATAAGAGCAGCCCTCCTCCGTTGACTATACGCAGTCACGTGACGCAGTGATGTCATGACATCACAGGATGAGGACCGGCAGGCAAGTGAAATGCTCGGGGGGCCCTTTACGCCACTGGGCATGAAGTGCATTTCTAAAAAGAAACGTGAATGATAGTGCACTCCAGGCTGAATACGGTTTAGAATAAAAAATTAATTTATTGAGGCCAACGTTTCGGTGCTATAACCACACCTTCATCAAGACTAAATCAGTCTGGAATGCGTGATCCTTCAAGTTTCTATGATTACGCGAGCAGCCTGCAGCATCTGCCGATAACAGCACCCAGCACTTTCATGGAAACGGAGACATGGAGCATCCATTGTGAGTAAGATGTACAGTACTTGCACAAATACTATTTCTAAAAAGAACCCACATCTTTGAATATCCTTCCAATTCCTTGCAATAAATGCTGGATGATAATTATTACGCTTGGCGGACAATGGACTCATTCTCCTGGTAAAATAACCCCCCATTCATTTCCCACTTCTTGCATAATCTTGATTTGCGTGATACTTCTGAGGAATTGAGTAGATCATGCCTCTTACAGTGCTGCCTTGAGCAACGTGGTCAAAATATTTCCATGAATACGTCAATGACAGTTTGCTCATTTTCACCTGGATTTCAGAGCGAGATTTTCATTCGTTTCATTTGCCTATTTTTAAAAAGCCTTCAGTGCAGGGTCAAGGAGTGCATGAAACTGCATATTAAAAAGGATAGTACGTAATAACATTAGAACACTGCCCTTGATAAATTCAAGACAATTTAGAATATAAATTACATGTGCAAAACCAGGGGTGTGAAATGAAACACTTCCAGCACCTTATATTCCAAAATAAATTACAAAACCCATAACATTTATAGAACCAAAAAAGGATTTAAAACCAGAACCAAGTTTGCATCTTATTTTTTTTAAATGGCTTTAAGTTTTTCAGTTCTATTTTATTTTCCAAATAGCTTTAATACGTATTTTTTAAATATAATTTTTCATGCTTTTTATTTTTTTGTTACAATTTTCCTAATTTTGAGATTTTTCGCGTAATCTTTTTTTTACAACAATAACACGAGTGAAAGTGACCACCCTTAAATGAAACAGGTTGCATTTTGTTTTATTAGAATAAAATTACCTCCATATCATCTTTCTAATGCTGCTGTAAGATGTCAGAAATACATTTTGGCATTAAAAAAAAATTATATGCCAGGTTATATTTAGTTTGTTTCATTTTAGTCTCTTTTTTTCCCTCTTGTAATATTTTTTAACCCACAATGTAAATATCTTTGGTGTTTGAAAACGACCAATAAAAACACATTCTTGCCCTTCCGCCCCCCCCCCCCCACACACTTATCGGGGGATAATATATTGAGAATCACAAATGGGTAGAAAGCAAGAGCATACATCTCATACGTCCCTTTGCACTACCAGAACACCTTCCTTCTGTCTCTGTACATTTTTCTTACTTACCAATTAGATTGTAAGCTCTTTGGGGCAGGGAAGCCTTTTCCGAAGTGTCACTTTTATGTCTGAGGCGCTTTATCCCATAGTGTTATTTGTATTATTTGTTATTTATATTATTATGTCACATGTATTACTGCTGTGAAGCGCTATGTACATTAATGGCGCTGTAACAGGGGAGTTATCCCTGTTCAGGACATATGCCTCTAATCCAGCAGTGTGGTGGTTAACTGCTGGTAGTCAATTAACAAACACCACCTGCCTGATTAGGTTGCTTAGAAAAGCCTGCCCTTGAAACAGAAAGAGAGATTGCGCCTGAGTCTCACAACTTGTGAGACTGACCATGGGGACAGATGTCTTGAGCCTGCCAGAAGAAATACTGTAGCAGAGCTGCTTGCAAGACACAGGGGAAACTTCTAAACCTGAATGCTGACAAAACCTGAGGAAAAGGTACCAACCCATGAACAGAGAAGACTTTTCCCTCCAACTACAAGGAACAGATAAGACTTTCCTTTATAAGACTTTTTATATCTGCTCATTTCATGATATATGTTTGGGGGCTGGGAGACATGCTTATCTAAAGGGAGTTGTGGACGGCATAGTTTTCCCTACAAATACTCCCAAGTGAATAGAAGCTTTGTTTACCCCTTGTTTGGATGGTTTCCTGATGTTAAGGAAACAGGCGCAATAAAAGCCTTATTTAATTTCACCATAACAAGTCTCCCTTGCATACCTCTGTGAGCGTCCGCCTACATATGGTCGTCAGAAGTGGGATGAGAGGTGGTCCTTGAAATTAAAATGGGCCCGGAGTTTGCCTGTGAATTTTTTTTGTGCTTTTTGCCTACAAACAGCCTGAGCAACATAATTAAAGGATCTCATGCAGCAGAGACCAGAATGAAAGTGATACATGCCCAGGCAGGAAATCTACACTGCACTGAAACTTACAAAACCACAGATGGACTCTTTTCCCCGATTCCAAGAGGAGAGAGAGAGACGGTGCTGAAGCAGGTAACCCTTATTTGCCTATCACAAATAAAGTGTAATATGGTCATTGAAATAGGGTTTTTTCCTTCCAGCTGTAGTCAGGGTTCAAGAAGTAAGTTAGCCCTTAAAAGGGATAGGCATTTGTTGTTTTCAAATGTTTCGCTGAAGCAGTGAATACAGATGGTGACACATGAGCGGTACTGATTCTGCAAGTAAAGGCTGCCACACCGCATAGGACTACCAGTTGTGAATGGAGTATATGCAGAAAAGTGTGAAAATTGATGCAAGACTGTGCTGAAGCAGGGGAATGTTCAGTAAATTAGTGCTGAGGGTACTGCTGCGACACACTTTATTCGAGCAAATACCCAGTATGTACCTGGCAGATACCTGGAATGCGCCGCTCCTCACCTCAGACAAGCCCCGTTGCGTTTGCCTTCCCAGCCATGGTTCATGCCTGGCTGATGGGCGGCTGATCTGTTAAATGATAATGATTAGGATTTAATAGGCTGCAATGCTTCGCGTGTCTACCAGATGGCATAAATTCATGAATTGTAATGCAGTATATATATATATATATATATACTGTGCAGTATTGCAGCCAGCGGGAATAAAATGCTTCAATCCCTGCCTGGAAAATAACGCAATGCACTCGGGCAGAAAACAGTCACAAACCTCAATACACCCGAGTATACCCGAATTCGTGGGACTAGCCGAGCTCGAATAAAGTGTGTCGCCAGTGTAAAATTGCCCTACTGGGGAAAAGGAATTGTTGAGCTGTGTAAAAGGTATCCCAAAGTGTGAAGAGTGAATGCCATAATACCCAAAGTTGAGACTGGACTCAAGCAGAAAACCACATTATTTGGCTGAAGCGGAGAGATTGCACCTAGCAAGTAAATGGTGTAAAGCAAATATAAGTTTTACCTAGCAACTGCACATCCCGTATACCTAATGAGAGAAAATGCGTGCACAGTACTGCTGATATTGTAAAACTTACCCAAGAGAAATAAAAAGTCTACAGAGATGCCTGTGAGAGCTAAGACCTCTACAAGCAAAATATGCCCACCTGTAGGACTAGCACAATTGGGGGTTCTAGCAAATACAGTGGCAACAGCTGCAATAGTGCTTCCTGAGGTCAGGAAGAAAATTACACCTGATAGCCTCAAAATGGAGGACAAGATGCAGCGTTCCTGTAATGAACCCTACCCCACGGAAGAGTGGCCCTTCCAGTCCAATAAAGAGGAAGACATCTCTTACGGGGAACCCGAACCGAGTCACACCCACAAAACACCCCAAGAATGGTGGGGGTGCCTGAACTCGGCACGAACCGAAAAGACCGCTCCTATGATGACAAATATGATCAGCAGGAGAAAGACCGGGAGCAGTGGATCACCGAATATTTCCATCAGCTATTACAGTTGCAAGAAAAGCCGGGTGGATCCAGTGACGCTGCTAAAATTTCAAATGAAGATGGAGACCCCAGTATCCCTGAGGGGACGGTGTCATCCAAAACAAAAAGGCGAAAAAAGAAAAAGAAAAGCGGTTCTTCACTTACCGTGGATGGAACAGACACGTCCGCAAATCCTGTGGAGAAAAAGGGGAACCGAGATGCCCTGCAGCCTAGAGAAAATGGAGAATTTGTCCCGCGGATAACCGAATATCCAGAGGGCCCAAGGCAGAAGTCGTGTACCCCAAAGAAGTGTCTGTCCGGTGCTTACAGTGAGGAACCCTCAACCAATCATCCCAGGGAAGCGGAGCCGGAACCAGTGAGTGGCGATCCCTTGACCAGCCCTGAAGACGTCCTGAAAATTGCCAGGCGTGACTGTGATTTACTTCGGGAACAATTGAAACTTGAGAGAGAAGATAATGCTGAGTTACAGAAGACGGTGCTCGCAATGTACTCTGAATCTGGAACAGAATTGGATGATCTCAAGACTGAGCTAGATACTGCAAATGCTACTATTTCCGCCATGGATGAAAAGCAAAGCCAATCTGATAAAATGATGACTAAGCTGAAGCGGAAGTATGAGGAGGCACTAAAGCAGATGACAGTCTTTCAGCAAGAGGTTCAAACTCTTCGCGTAGAGCTGAATGCCTCACAACAGGAGGTCAACAATGGTGGACGTATCTCAGAAAGAGGTGGACGTATCTCAGAAAGAGGTTCAGACACTCCGCAGAGCACTGGATGCCTCACATCATGAGACCAACAGCTGCCGCACAGACTTGGAAGTTTCCAGAAAGGAACTACACAGTCTCACTGAGGAGCTGGACATTTCTAAAGAAACGATTGTCAATCTTAATACAGATCCCAAAGTCTCTCAGAAGGAGCTTCAGACCCTCAACCTAGAGAAGGAAGTCTCACGCCAGGAGACTGTCATTCTCAAAGCAGATGTGCGTAAATGGAAGGAGGACTGCAAGGAGGCCCTGAATAGTACAGAGACTGAAAAAGGAGAAAATTTAAGATTAAAAAGAGAAAACTTAAAACTGGCAGAAGAAAATTTTTATTTGACAGACGAAGTCAATGAAAAGAATGAAAAGCTGCATGAGCTTAAGGAAATAAATAGACTGTTGGAAGGTGAGAAGTTTGAAGCAGAGCACCAACTGCAGAACCAACTGCAAGGTCTGCGTACGCACCTCCAGATGTCCGAGGAGAAGCAGCGAACTCTGCAGGAAGACAATCTGCAGGCTGTTAAAGAAATACAAGTGCTGCAGGAACGTCTGATTACCCAGTATGTCCCCGCAAAGCAGCATGAGAAACTGAAGGCTACCCTGAGCATCACCAAAGCATCGCTAAAGGCCAAGCTTAGAACCCAGGTGACTCGGCACAAAAGGGAGCACAAGAAGGTCCAGAAACTGAAACAAGTAACTGTGGCCCAAGCAAAGAAATTCATAGTGCTTCACAATGCAGTGAAAACGTATAAGCAAGCTCAGAAAAAACAAAGTGTACAGATAAATTCCCTGAGAAGAGACTTGCAAGACGCACTCAAAAAACAGGGATCTCTCGCGGATGAGATTACAGTTCTACAAGGACAAGTATTGACCCTGACTAAGCGTCAGTATCCCACAGCCACAAAATCCCATGAAGACAAGGGTGCAGTGAGAGTTGGGAATATCGCTCGTCTGAAAAACAAGGTTGCAAAATTTGAACCACCTAAACAAGCACTAGCAAAACCTTCTGCCACTCAACAGGCAACAAAAGGTTCACGTGCTGAATCAAAACCAGAAGAATCCTTAGCTGATGAAGCTGAAAAGATGGGACATTCTCTGGAAGTGGATATGGATTTGCAACTTAATCCCAAAGAGGCTGAACTAGCAACGCCATTAAGTGGAAAAAGTGCAGAGAGACAGCTTCAAGCGCGGAAAACTCAAAGGGCTGTTTTTAAAACGCTCTGCAACTGCTGCCATACAGTCTACTGGCAATAAAATGAGCACCCGACATGAGGGAAATCTCATGACCGCGCACGTAGCAAAAAGACTATACTTAGAAAAAGTCCTCCTCGAGCGACTGAGGAGTGCTGATCTCAAGCACCTTCGGGAGGAGACACGAATGAACTGGAGAAAGGGCTCTGATCCCAGCGGGACTGAGGGTTCTCTACCTCCATCCACTCTCATTCAAGTCACAGAGATATCTAGAATGAGAGTGGAAGGATGGGCTTTGGCCGTGGCAAGCTCGAGCTTCCCACAAACAGGGGAGGTATGTAACAGGGGAGTTATCCCTGTTCAGGAAATATGCCTCTAATTCAGCAGTGTGGTGGTTAACTGCTGGTAGTCAATTAACAAACACCACCTGTCTGATTAGGTTGCTTAGAAAAGCCTGCCCTTGAAACAGAAAGAGAGATTGTGCCTGAGTCTCACAACTTTTGAGACTGACCATGGGGACAGATGTCTTGAGCCTGCCAGAAGAAATACTGTAGCAGAGCTGCTTGCAAGACACAGGGGAAACTTCTAAACCTGAATGCTGACAAAACCTGAGGAAAAGGTAGCAACCCATGAACAGAGAAGACTTTTCCCTCCAACTACAAGGAACAGATAAGACTTTCCTTTATAAGACTTTTTATATCTGCTCATTTCATGATATATGTTTGGGGGCTGGGAGACATGCTTATCTAAAGGGAGTTGTGGACGGCATAGTTTTCCCTAGAAATACTCCCAAGTGAATATAAGCTTTGTTTACCCCTTGTTTGGATGGTTTCCTGATGTTAAGGAAACAGGCGCAATAAAAGCCTTATTTAATTTCACCATAACAAGTCTCCCTTGCATACCTCTGTGAGCGTCCGCCTACATGCGCTATATCAATAAAAATATTCATACATACATTAATATACTTTATCAAGATTGTTTGTGTCCACTTTGCTATGCTTCTGTCAATGAGCAATTTTGGGTGTTGGATTATAAAGTTACTAGCAGCCAGCATTGAGACACGTCACCTATGTCTGCAAGATTTAAAGTGGCATGAACCTCTGTGCCTGGGATATCGGCATCAGATGCAATAAACATAATTTTACAGGAAATCGACCGCAGCAAAGGGATTCCACAGAGTGAATCACCAGGCTCGTCACAGGGTCCTGATAAAGTCTACTGGACATCACAAGAGCAAGGAAGCTGGAGACCCCCCAGTGCTAATGTCATGGCACATTTTTTGTTGCTCATGTCTGAGGGAGATCACAGGGAGCAGTGACTCTGAATGGGATGGAAGTGAGACGGTTCTGACTCTCATTGGGATTGTTAAACCATCTGGTATTGCACCTCAATTCTGCATTAACCGCCATTGACTTGATAGGCAATTAACAGAGAATCGTGGTGCTATAACCCGCATGGGAGTTTAGTGAATCTCCCCTTATGTGTTTGCTACCCAAGCGATCACATGGTAGTGATGCTGGAAGATTTGGGACATTCGACTGCTGTGAACCACATGACTACATACAGAAATGAAGACACAGGTTTATTAAGCAGTACTAATCCATATAGCACTTTACAGTTAATGAAGTTTAATGGGCAGCAATGAGTTTTAAGGCTGAGTATTGCTATGTCCCAAATTGACTTGCATGTGGGTAACTAGTAGAGATGAGAAACTGTCCCAAATGTGTTTGCAACATTTTTCATGGTTTTATTAAAATTGTTTTAATTATTGCCATTTTACAAGATGTCACCTAGCGTTACAGGGTAAAAACAAAAAATATAGTCGTAGATACTGCACAAATCTGACCATTTATCCCAAAACAGTTGTCAATACAACATGTGGAGAAATACTGGTGAAACACACCTAAGATACCTGGAAACTAAAGCTAATTCACATATGCAAATAAGCTACTTTAGATATGAAAATATGCTCATCCCCCAGCTCTCTGAGGTGTGTTCACAGGGATCTCTCTCGCTCTCTTACTTCTTTTCTCTCCTCTCCAGCAAAAGCTTTATTTCTGAGTCTGAGTCAATGTTATAGATTTTGACAGAATGAAATGAATGCATGCTAAATGGCTCACAAAAGCAAGGGCCAATTATGTCTGTTCCGCAAAGATTTGATATGTCTGGTCACTAGAATAACTGGCACTGGGATTTGAGACAAGCTCGCCCACTTTAAAAGCAGAGTTTTTATCACTGATCTGTTTCTTTTGTAGGCTCAAGCAGATGGGATTAAGGCAGGGTTGCTCAGCTCCAGTCCTCAAACCTGCCCCCCAACAGGTCAGGTTTGAAGGATATCCCAGCTTCAGCACAGGTGGCTCAATCAGAGGCTGTCGCTGAGCCTCCTGTGCTGAATCAGGAGCTGATTGAGCCACTTGTGCTGAAGCTGGGACTGATTGATCCACCTGTGTTGAAGCAGGGATATCCTGAACATCTGACCTGTTTGGGGAGGTTTGAGGACTGGATTTGCGCACCACTGCATTAAGGATAACAAAAATGCTTGTAAGAATGTCTTACTTGTCATACAACCAAATGTTTTTTGTTTTTATGATATTACATGCTACAATCAGTTTGCCTTTGGCGTGTTGCCATTATGCAGACCGGCAGATATGACAGATGAAACCTTGTAGGGTTTCTGA
Organism: Ascaphus truei; assembly: GCF_040206685.1. Lineage (NCBI taxonomy): Eukaryota > Metazoa > Chordata > Amphibia > Anura > Ascaphidae > Ascaphus > Ascaphus truei. Next base: position 21,801,225 of record NC_134490.1, on the reverse strand, counting down.
GAGGTTGCTTGCTCAATCTCTCTTCCTAAAAATTGTAATCAGTCAACATTGATCAATATGTCAGTGTGTGGAGATAGTCATTATGGAGATATAAGATCCCCCTGGAGAGAAATAAAAACCATAAGACAGTTCGTCAAAATCCCAGGACGTGTGTGTGTGTGTGTGTGTGTGTGTGTGTGTGTGTGTGTGTGTGTGTGTGTGTGTGTGTGTGTGTGTGTGTGTGTGTGTGTGTGTGTGTGTGTGTGTGTGTGTGTGTGTGTGTAAAAGCAATGACAAACTGTCGATGGAATTGCATTCAGCATTTGGCTATTAGCGCAACAAAAGCTAATGGTACAGTAGAAACATGTCTAGAACCACTACATTAAGTATTCAATCAGCACTGGCCTGTGGGTTGTGCAAAATGGTGTTGAATTATAGTTATTTTGAATAATCATAAAGATAGAAAAACAGACAGAAAATATGTTGGTATTTTGGTTTGTTGGTATTGAAACTCACAGGTATATTTTAAAAAAAATACAGTACAGGGGTGTGGAAGCTGAGGGGCGCAAAAGTTTTTTTGGGGGCGTGGTGGTTACAGAACATATAAATACAGTTAGGTCCGGAAATAATTGGACACTGACACAATTTTCATAATTTTGGCTCTGTACACCACAATGGATTTGAAATGAAACAACAGAGATTCAATAGAAGTGCAGACTTTCAGCTTTAATTCAAGGGGTTGAACAAAAATATCGTATGAAACGTTTAGGAATTGCAACCATTTCATACACAGTCCCCTTATTTCAGGGGGTCAAATGTAATTGGACAAATTAACACAATCATAAATAAAATGTTCATTTTTAGTACTTTGTTGAGAATCCTTTGCAGACAATGACTGCTTGAAGTCTGGAACGCATGGACATCACCAAACGCTGGGTTTCCTCCTTTGTGATGCTTTGCAGCTGTCTTCAGTTGTTGTTTGTTCGTGGGTCTCTCTGCCTTAAGTTTTGTCTTCAGCAAGTGAAATGCATGCTCAATCGGGTTGAGATCAGGTGATTGACTCGGCCATTGCAGAATATTCCACTTCTTTGCCTTCAAAAACTCCTGGGTTGCTTTCGCAGTATGTTTTGGGTCATTGTCCATCTGTAAAGTGAAGCGCTGTCCAATCAACTTAGCTGAATTTGGCTGAATCTGAGCAGACAATATATCCCTATACACTTCAGAATTCATCCGGCTGCTTCCTTCTTCTGTCTTCTGTTCCATCATCAATAAACACTAGTGACCCAGTGCCATTGGAAGCCATACATGCCCATGCCATCACAATGCCTCCACCGTGATTTACAGATGATGTGGTATGCTTCGGATCATGAGCCGTTCCAAGCCTTATCCATACTTTTTTCTTCCCATCATTCTGGTACTGGTTGATCTTAGTTTCATCTGTCCAAAGAATGCTGTTCCAGAACTGGGCTGGCTTTTTTAGATATTGTTTGGCAAAGTCTAATCTGGCCTTTCTATTGTTGAGGCTTATGAATGGTTTGCACCTTGTGGTGAACCCTCTGTATTTGCTCTTGTGAAGTCTTCTCTTTATGGTAGACTTGGATAATGATATGCCTACCTCCCAGAGAGTGTTCTTCACTTGGCTGGATGTTGTGAAGGGGTTTTTCTTTTCATGGAAAGGATCCTACGATCATCTACCACTGTTGTCTTCCGTGGACGTCCAGGCCTTTTTGTGTTGCAGAGCTCACCAGTGCGTTCTTTTTTTCTCAGAATGTACCAAACCGTTGATTTGACCACTCCTAATATTCCTGCTATTTCTCTGATGGATTTTTTTTTTTTTTGCAGCCTTAGGCTGCACTTATAGTGCCGGTGACGCGACGTCGCCTGAAAACAAATACATTGCCGCCGCCGCGTGTGCTTATAGTGCGTGCGACGGTGACAAAACGACGGAGCGACAGAGCGACGTCGCCATCGCGGAAACTGGAAACCGGCAAAATTTGATTTTTCAAGGGCTGTCGCGTCACGTGACGGCCTTTGAACAAATCAAATTACCAGAATCCTGCGACCCCGCTGCAACATAACTTTCGCTGGTGGCGACGGGTGACGTCACCCGCCGTGTCGCCGTCGCCCTCGACGGAACTATAGGCACGGCCTAAGGATGCCCTGTTTCACTTGCATTGAGAGCTCCTTTGACCGCATGTTGTGGGTTCGCAGCAACAGCTTCCAAATGCGAATGCGACACCTGGAATCAACTCCAGACTTTTACCTGCTTAATTGATGATGAAATAACGAAGGAATAGCCCACACCTGTCCATGAAACAGCTTTTGAGTCAATTGTCCAATTACTTTTGAAAAAGAGGTTCTACATATTAAAGAGATGTAATTCCTAAACCCTTCCTCAAATTTGGATGTGAATACCCTCAAATTAAAGCTGATAGACTGCACTTTAAGCCCATGTTCATTATTTAACTGTAACTTGAAATCATTTTGGTACACAGCCGAAATAACAAAACTTGTATCAGTGTCCAATTATTTCCGGACCTAACTGTACATACATACATACATACATACATACATACATACATACATACATACCCATACATACATACATACATACATACATACATACATAAATACACAATTATAAATGTGCACTCCTGACCTATTAGTGGCCCTTGAGGACTGGAGTTGGCCACCCCTAACTTGTACTGTACTCTGAATGTCCCTGTTTGCTGTAACACTTACTGTTTTTACATACACTTATTATTAACCTTATTTCACCTTTTCATCCAGTTTTACACAGATAACAGTCCTATTGAAAATGTATATATTTTACATTGAAGGTGTATCTAAATATGACCAAATATTCAGTTAGCTGAATAAATCAGAATGTCTCACAACTAAGGTAACAAAAGGCCATGACGCATAGGAAGGCTGTGAGTACATTTTGAACATAATGGGAAAAAATAAATAACTCTGTTACAAATAGGAGCATTTTCAAACGTTCCCCCAGAAATAGCAAAAATATGTGGGTTTTTTTTAATCATTGTGAACATTTTTATGTCAGTAGAAGCTTGTCAGCTCAGAAAATGGATAGAAGTGCGGCGCAACTGCGCATGTCCAATGAACGGCTCCCAGATGACTAGTTCAACATAACTTTATTTGACACACACCAGGGCTACACCAGCATCTCCCCCTCCGCGTTTCACCCTTACGCAGAGGGCTTCGTCTTGGAGTGGGGAGAAGTGGTGACAGCCTCTTAAATACCTAAAAGCCCGCGAAAGCGGCATTAAAACTTTAACCCCTTCAGTGCTATATGCCTGTTAGCTAATATCATGCTATTAAAGTATTTAATGTCTGTGCAGCTCACTATAAACATATTATATGCACGGAGAGCATCTAATTTATATATTCAGACATACACAGTAGCAATATGATAAGACTATTTGGCAGCACATTCCAGGTATATGAATAAACATAAAAAGCTGTTGCAAACACTGCAAGTGGAATATACTCAACACTAGATTCACAATAACCCATGTTGTGTACCTATTAGTCAGTAATACATATAGGGGCTTCCTAATGCTTTATTTAAACATATTTGTGACTTATAGACCAGTGAATCAAGGGAAGGTAGGTGGGAAAGGGAGAGAAAAAGGGGGGGGGGGAGAAGAGGGGGGAAGGGGAGGGGAGGAGGTATGGAAGGGGAGGGGGGGGGGATGAGAAATGTGAGGGAGGGAAAGAGGGGGGGGGAGGAGGGGGGAGGGGGGGGGAAAAGGCTAAGGGAGGGACAGTGCAGAGAATAAATCAGAAATACACAGTAGACGTTCTGTTCTTAAGAAGACCATAATATGTACATATCTGCATTCCACGTATAACACTCTTATATATCTCTTAAAGAAAACATTGTAGATCCCAATCCACATTAAGTCCACTGGGTTGTAATGTGTTTAATGTGTGGATCCAGTGCGCCTCCCTTTGGTGTAGGAGCTTGATTCTATCCCCTCCCCGAGGGGGGAGGACTACATGTTCTATAGCGCAACAACTGAAATTGTCCACAGAACCCAATGGACAGTTGTTAAAGTGGATTGGGACCGGATGTGTCATGTCTGAATTCTTAATGAGCCTTAAGTGTTCTAGAATGCGAATTTTTAAGGCTCTGCTGGTAAGCCCCACATACTGTTTTTTACATCCGCATTGTAACAGGTATATGACATAATTGGTCTGACATGACATAAAAGTTTTTATCTGATATTTCCGTGTTTCAAGTTTATCAGTGAAATGTTTAACTTTCCTCATTTTGGGACAAATCTTACAGTGCCCACATTTAAATGATCCAATCAATTTTGGAAAGAAATACAGTTTATTCTGGTTAGTATTAGTAGTTTTCAGCAAACTGGGTGACAGGAGATTCCCTAGCGTAGCTGCTCTACGGAACACTATTTTGGGTCCCACACATGCCATTTTATTTAGTAAAGGGTCTAGTGAAAGTGTGGCCCAATGTTTGTGTATGATGGTTTTAATTGAGTTTGCTTGTTCGCTATAGTTTGTGATAAAGAATGGCGCTTCTGTGTTCTCGGCCTGTGTATCTATCTGGGTACTGTTGGCTGCCATGTTGGTGAGGGTATTCCTATCCATATTCAGTGCATGCTGATATGCCTGATCAAGGTCTGCACCATCGTATCCCCTCGACAGGAACCTCCTCCTCATCTCTTTCGCCCTGTGGATAAAGGCCTCCAATGTGGAGCAGTTACGGCGTAATCGCAGGAACTGCCCCTTTGGAATGCCCTTAACCAGAGGGCGTGCGTGACAACTGTTATAATGAAGTAATGAATTCCTGGCATTCTCCTTTCTATACAGTAGATGTCTGATTGAATATTATACTCCATATCCACATATAAATTTAAATCTAGAAAGTAAATGTGGTTTTTATTATATGTGTGAGTAAATTTCAAGTTGAGAGTATTGTCTGCCAGGTATTCAAAGAACCTCAAAAGGTCTTCCTCCCCACCACTCCAGATCAAAATCAGGTCGTCAATGTAGCGTTTGTAAAACACCACATGACGCCTGAAGGGATTGGAATCTCCAAACACGTGGGACATCTCCCACCAACCCATGAACAAGTTGGCGTAGGAGGGGGCAAAGGATGTCCCCATAGCTGTCCCACGTGTTTGGAGATAGTACTGCTGGTCAAAGAAAAAATAATTGTGCGTAAGTGAAAATCTAATACTATCAAGAATAAAAACTATGTGTGCTGGCGAAAGAGTGGAATGATGTTGTAAAAAGTGTTCTGTGGCTATGAGGCCGTGCTCGTGATTGATAATATTATATAAGGAAGCCACATCCAGGGTGACCCAGATGTAGCTGGGGTGCCAAGTGATAGGTGCTAAAAGGGATAAAACGTGCTTGGTGTCAATAACGTGTGAAGGTAAAGAAACGACTAGTGGCTGTAAAAAGTGGTCTATGTATTGTGATAAGTGTTCACCCAGGGAACCAATAGATGAAATAATGGGTCTGCCTGGGGGTGCAGTGAGTGTTTTGTGTATCTTGGGCAAGTGATGGAAAATAGGAGTGATAGGATTTGGAGTGGTGAGGAAGTCCCGCTCACTAGGCGAGAGAACACGAAGAATCTCACCTTCATCCAAGAGGTCCTGGAACTCTCTTGTGAATATAGGAGTAGGGTCCCTGTCGAGGATATGGTACGCTTCTGGATCCCCCAGCTGCCGTTTGGCCTCCGATACGTAGTAATCTCGATCGAGCACCACTGTAGCGCCACCCTTATCTGCTTTCCTAATAAGGATAAGATCATTGTTACTCAGAGATTTTAAAGCTGCCCTTTGATCTATAGTGAGATTGTCTCGCTGCAAACCCCTAGGTCCTATACCTTTGGCTAGGAGTGAGAGATCTCTCTCAATGCCCTTCTGGAAGATGTCAATGTACTGACCCCTCATATGTGAGGGGTAGAACACCGACTTCTTCTTGAGGCCAGAATTTGTACTCCCCAGGAAATCAACAGGATCATCTATGGTGTTGTTCTCCATGAAGAGATCACTAAGGTCCTGTTGATTACATTGATCCTGAAAACCTAGCGGAAAGGGGGCAACTGTATTGGCATCATAAATGGGTAACAGAGTATTATGCACATTACTTTTGGTGGAGAAAAAACGTTTCAGGGTTAGTTTCCTTGTGAATTTACTCACACATATAATAAAAACCACATTTACTTTCTAGATTTAAATTTATATGTGGATATGGAGTATAATATTCAATCAGACATCTATAGAAAGGAGAATGCCAGGAATTCATTACTTCATTATAACAGTTGTCACGCACGCCCTCTGGTTAAGGGCATTCCAAAGGGGCAGTTCCTGCGATTACGCCGTAACTGCTCCACATTGGAGGCCTTTATCCACAGGGCGAAAGAGATGAGGAGGAGGTTCCTGTCGAGGGGATACGATGGTGCAGACCTTGATCAGGCATATCAGCATGCACTGAATATGGATAGGAATACCCTCACCAACATGGCAGCCAACAGTACCCAGATAGATACACAGGCCGAGAACACAGAAGCGCCATTCTTTATCACAAACTATAGCGAACAAGCAAACTCAATTAAAACCATCATACACAAACATTGGGCCACACTTTCACTAGACCCTTTACTAAATAAAATGGCATGTGTGGGACCCAAAATAGTGTTCCGTAGAGCAGCTACGCTAGGGAATCTCCTATCACCCAGTTTGCTGAAAACTACTAATACTAACCAGAATAAACTGTCTTTCTTTCCAAAATTGATTGGATCATTTAAATGTGGGCACTGTAAGATTTGTCCCAAAATGAGGAAAGTTAAACATTTCACTGATAAACTTGAAACACGGAAATATCAGATAAAAACTTTTATGTCATGTCAGACCAATTATGTCATATACCTGTTACAATGCGGATGTAAAAAACAGTATGTGGGGCTTACCAGCAGAGCCTTAAAAATTCGCATTCTAGAACACTTAAGGCTCATTAAGAATTCAGACATGACACATCCGGTCCCAATCCACTTTAACAACTGTCCATTGGGTTCTGTGGACAATTTCAGTTGTTGCGCTATAGAACATGTAGTCCTCCCCCCTCGGGGAGGGGATAGAATCAAGCTCCTACACCAAAGGGAGGCGCACTGGATCCACACATTAAACACATTACAACCCAGTGGACTTAATGTGGATTGGGATCTACAATGTTTTCTTTAAGAGATATATAAGAGTGTTATACGTGGAATGCAGATATGTACATATTATGGTCTTCTTAAGAACAGAACGTCTACTGTGTATTTCTGATTTATTCTCTGCACTGTCCCTCCCTTAGCCTTACCCTCCCCGCTCCCCCCTCCTTCCCCCCCCCCCTCTTTCCCTCCCTCACATTTCTCATCCCCCCCCCTCCCCTTCCATACCTCCTCCCCTCCCCTTCCCCCCTCTTCTCCCCCCCCCCTTTTTCTCTCCCTTTCCCACCTACCTTCCCTTGATTCACTGGTCTATAAGTCACAAATATGTTTAAATAAAGCATTAGGAAGCCCCTATATGTATGACTGACTAATAGGTACACAACATGGGTTATTGTGAATCTAGTGTTGAGTATATTCCACTTGCAGTGTTTGCAACAGCTTTTTATGTTTATTCATATACCTGGAATGTGCTGCCAAATAGTCTTATCATATTGCTACTGTGTATGTCTGAATATATAAATTAGATGCTCTCCGTGCATATAATATGTTTATAGTGAGCTGCACAGACATTAAATACTTTAATAGCATGATATTAGCTAACAGGCATATAGCACTGAAGGGGTTAAAGTTTTAATGCCGCTTTCGCGGGCTTTTAGGTATTTAAGAGGCTGTCACCACTTCTCCCCACTCCAAGACGAAGCCCTCTGCGTAAGGTGAAACGCGTTGAGGGGGAGATGCTGGTGTAGCCCTGGTGTGTGTCAAATAAAGTTATGTTGAACTAGTCATCTGGGAGCCGTTCATTGGACATGCGCAGTTGCGCCGCACTTCTATCCATTTTCTGACCTGCATCTCGGCGGCGGCACGCAGGAGGAAGCGAGAAGAGCGGTCTCACAACCCAAGGAGCAGGTGAGGTTACTCTTTCCCCCTGCACCGGTTGATTAAGTGACCCTGCTTAGCTCTCCCACGCTTACCCCAGTGTCCTCATTTACTGACCTGCCTCACACTGAAGCGCTTGACAGATTCTCTGCAACGAAGCTTGTCAGCTGTATGAGCCACAAAAAAGTAGTATAAAACTTTACTGAAAGAAAAAAAAGCATGCCTTTTTTTAGCATTAGATAGAGTTTCTGGTTAATCATATATACATTAGTACCCAAGTCCCCATTACACCAGATAATGTGACATACAGTATTAGTGGTTTGGAGGAGGAGAGCAGATTATTCCTAATTTTCTTTAACAGTAACCTGGACGTATGTCATACTCTCGCTAATTATAACTGGTCTACTTACTCTCTTTACTTCTAATGTATCAATCATATCATGATGTGAATCTAGAATGAACACACTGTAATATTATATAATGCAAAACATTTGCAATAAACTTTGAATACAAAAAAAATCATACTTCTCTACTCTCTCTGCCCCCTCCTCTCTAACTCTCAATTTCCCACCCTCTCTTTACAATGTGGGATGGGGAGGAGGCCTCAGGTCCCATGTTGGTGGGGTGCTGAGGCCACACCGGCGGATGCAGAAGTTAGACCCGATTTCTGTGAGGGCCCAACTTCTGGCGTCGACCGTACATGGGTACACCAGCAGGGAGAGGCATGGCGTGAGGGCCAACAGTAAATAAAGGCCCCGGCAGCCCATCACGGAGGTTGGGCCCGACCTCTGGCCATGCCCAACTTTCAGTGCTAGCAGCCAAAACCCTCCTGACCCCCCGCTCTCGGGCCCCTTGGCATTGCAGGGTGTTGCAGTGGTGTAGTTACGCCCTTGGATGGACCACATAGCCACTTAGACAGCAACTTTTTTCTTTTTTTCCCCCAAACGTGATTCCTGGCTAAATGTTTTGCCAAACTTTAAAGGGCTAACAAATTCTCAGAAATCCCACATCTTCACCATCGTTTCGCTGTTTTGGACACAAATCGTAGCTTAATCACAGTTCGGACTGTGGAGAGAAGAGAGAGAGAGAGGCCTAATTGCCTAGGAAATATGCTAATTTAAATAATTTACAAATACTTGGCATATTCAAATTCGGCTATTTCCCATGTGTCTCAGGTGCATTCACATGTATCTCCCCATGTGTTATGTGAAGGAGTGTTTGGTGAGGTATATACTGTACTGTAACTCAATGAATATTCTACTAAAATAGGACTCCTCGTCTCAAGTTTCAAGGTTCCCCATGGGAACAATCGGGACAATAATGAAATGTTTTAACTTCTTGTGAAATGACATTCTTTCCAGTTGATTGTTAGATACGTGTTGCTTTTAATTGCAACGTCAAACATACGAGTATACTTGCGGCGCCTAGTTCTAATATAAAAAGCGTAACAATTCACTAGCAATGTGTTGCTAATGGAAAAACACCATTGAATAAATCAGGAACACTTGTTTAGATGATGGGTTTATGGCTTTTATTTACCATTTTGGTAAATTTCAAGCAAAATAGGCATTTACTCCCTGAACAAGAGTCCCACACTTACCAAGTTTCCCTTGTGTCACAAGCACAGGTTGAAATATTATGTACATTTAAATATATAGCTGTGAGAAATGTTATATTACCAATGAATATGAAACCGTGGAAAGACTATTATTCTACAGATGATATTGCAGTAAGATTGTCAGTGACTGCTATATCTAAATAGGATTTTTCCATGTAGACATTTATATATTGGCATAGTATATGTGGCACATCTACAGTAGGGTTAGAGAATACATACCGTTGAATCCTTTTGGCTATTGTGAAATAATGGTTTTTAATTAAATAGGTTCTCTTTATATAACAATATAATTTAGGTATTGTTATTGTTGTTAGTAATATAACTTTTTGTATTTGATCAACATATGAGCAATCAGAGGTTTTGGAATCACAAAGAACTTAGGTTGATATGTGCACTAATTTGTCATTTGACACACATGATTTTCCCCAATGGACTAATTGTTGGGACTATTTAAAAGAGGGAATGGATCTTACTCTCATACACAGAGGATGAGACACGCACTCAATATCAATGGTAATAGAGGTGGGGTACTTAGCTGCCGGTGCGCTGGTCCTGGGGAGCTCCTGTAGTCCCAAATGTTCCAGTACAAAGAAGAAGAAGCAGGCACACGGTCTTACTCAAAAGGAGGTTTAATATGCCATAAAGTCCAACGTTTCGGCAGTCAAATACTGCCTTTCTCAAGGTGAAGGCTACCAAACACAAGAAAACAGTCAAAATATATACCACCCCCCTGATACTCACCCCTCCCCGCTCTGCCACATAACCAGGATGTTGACGCCCACCTGATGACATCAGAGCGACCATATGGCGCCCCCTAGTGACGTCAGACATCTAGGTCTAAATCCCTGGCAATACAGCATAGAGCTGTCTTGGAGGACTGCAGCCACAGCCACACCTCTTTCTTCTTACTCTCATACCACATACCCCTGATGAAGCGAAGCAATTCGTGAAACACGTAGAGAGGAGTTTATCACAGTCTCACGCCACCGCAAGTTACCCTGCACAGGAGTGAACAATATTCTCTCGGAGAACGTCCTAACAGACTGCAGGAGAACCGGAACTGGCTCTTCCTATCGCCCGATCTCATGTGAGCACAACATGTCAGTCAGCAGGACGCTGGTAGAAGGGATAAGAGGCAGTGCCAATACTTTGGTGGCTACTGGAGAACCTGCACGCACCAGCTGGTCTAGAAAAGCTGTACGCAGGACTCCAGATGCATTAGCCGGAGAAGAGAGGCAGCTGCCCCGAGCAGAGCTTTGCAATTCAATGCGCAATATTGTACCTACCTCCTGTAAGTAGGATTTCAATTTTTACCAGCGTGTGGAGGGGATACTATTGTAGTGACAGTCATGTGATTGTTTTTATGTCTGTTAAATGCACTTTTTTTTCTGACTTTCTTTATTATTTCCTACCTCCTGAGGATTTCATTAATTCCTAACCATTAGGTTAAATACTGTTCTTATTATACAGTATTGCACGGTTTGGTTTGTTTCTCTCTTTTCATATGCTGAGTTCTACGTTGATCTTAACACCAAACATTGGAGCAATTGCACATTTCTATTATGGACATTGTTCACGTTTGTATTATTAAGACACATAGTACACACGTTTCTGATTTAGTCAATGATGTTTTTCCATGAGTTGCATTAACAACACTTGCAATTTATTGCTAGTAAATTGTTACACTGTTTATATTAGCACTAGGCGCTGCACAGTATCTGTTTTTCACTATAGTTTCCTTATCTGACCAGGGTGGTCAGATTCTCTGATTGGCAGCCACTTAAATACACTATATCATTTAAGTTTAAGGGGCCTATGCAGTAAGCATTCATAAGCCACTAATCAAGCACTTATCGCCCAAAATGCCTACTGCTATTCAGTAAGCGGTGATAAGTGGGTGATAAAAGACTGGATCGCCCCCAAAAAATTGCTCAGAAAAAAAATCACTGAGGCACCGGTGATAAGCCACTTATCAACGCTTTTCGGCGTGTTCATAAACTCGCGCAATTCTAGTAGCAGTGATTAGGCTATGAACGCCTATCGCCGCTCTAGAATGGTGATTTTATCACAAAATCCTCATACCAGAAAAAATTGGCGTGAAGGTGTTGAAAACCTGCAGAGAAGCGGCGAGATCGGACTTAGAAAAAAAATGCATTTTTCCTGCATAGGATTGATGCCGGGAATCTCCGGAGCTGATATCCATTAATATCAGCACCAGAGACCCCTGGCATGAATCCTATGCAATAAAACTGCATTTACAGTAAACTTCATTACCATCGCGGATAGCCTCAGGGACCCCTTACTTTCCAAGATGCAGGCCCCGTTATGGGGTGCCGGTATCTCCTATGCATTTAAATGTCCGCGTCACGTGACCATGGGAATAAAATGCATAAGAGATACCGGCACCCCATAACGGGGCCTGTATCTCGGGAAGTAGGGGGTTCCCGAGGCTGAAACCAATGCCGTTCGGCTCAGGAGACGCCCTGCTCATCTAAACTATTAACACAATTAAAATTTATACACCTACATTTTGGGCGAGATTTGCACAGGGAGAGACGGCTCTCTCAGAGCAGCTCTCTCTGCAGCAGATACAACTCGCTGGGTAACACCTTTTCAGTGGGTCATTCATCAGATCACCGGCTAATCGGCCGTTTTGACAATTTTGCTATGACAGATAATCAAGGCTTTCTGAATACCGTGATAGCAACGCTCATAAAACCGGTGATTTATATGGCCCGGCGTTTTTTTTATGAACCTTTAGTGTATAGGCCCCTAAGTGTTTTTATCACAGAGCAGCATTTAGCCACGTGCACCCATCACGGTTAGCGCAGCAGAAATGTCCTTTATAGCCGTAGGAGTAGGCAAAACTGGTGAGAACAAATTAGTTGTTGAGTATACTGTTTATGCTAGACTTTGGGGTGAATGATTGACCGTGAGTATTTGGCATTTTTTGTAATGCTTGAGACGTATTTTCAACCAGGTTGAATGGTGTGCCTATTATGCTCTGTAGTACAACAGTTGTGAGATTGCTGACGATCTGTTCTTCTTGTAATTGCTATACCTGTTGCCTAGAATGAAGCTGCTGTCCCTGAGTTTGGACACCATGCTGAATCTGAGGTTGATGTGTGCAAGGAATCTGATCCAAATCATTTCCTTCTTACATACTATTTTGCTTCCAATATGAAATCAGAAATGCAACTTATTTATACGTATCACTCATTCTCAGCCCTTTCCTTATATATTCTGCTCGGTTAATGTCACTGCATAAAATGTGAAATAACATATGTCATTGACGCTTCTTGCTAGAACCGGTAATGAACATTAACAGTCATTTAAAATGTACGTACTTGTCGCTAATGATCAAGTAATCTAGAGGTAATCATTATAAAAGTGCAAATAGGTTTCTCTAATGTACATGGAAGAAAAGTATGAACATTACATTGGTAGCAGAAAAAAAGCTAGAATTATAATAAGTAACTATAATTCTTAAATTATCAAAAATATTTATTGATACATAGTTCCCTTTGTTCATAGAACTACAAAGTGCTAGTACTAGCCATGGTTGCATAGCTGTGTCAAATTAAACCGGTTTTCTTTGCCTTCCATGGGTTGTACCACATAGTTCAGATGAGAGGATTTAATTTCTAAAGTCGTCCAGCAGCAAAACTAGCCAAACTCGGGGCAAAAGAACTTTACCATATTTACTGTTTCAAATGAAAAACTCCAATTGCTTTCAATGGAATTCCCTTTCTTTGATAAGCATGGTGTTTTCTTCTGGTTTTGACCAATTTTTCAGTCAGGGGATATTTGTAAATAACACCTGCAGTGTTTTTTTTGTCAGTACAGTAGTATATTTGCATTATTAGCATGAATGACATGATAAATTCATATGGTATATTCATATAAAGGAGTCATATAGTACTCTTTTCCCCCAAACTCTCTTGGAGATGATACCACAGTCACCCCAAAGAGTCTCCCCACTATGCTTCCCGCTTCAATGCTCCTGTCCACTACGCCAGCGTGGACAGGGTTAACATCATCAGGAAAAGACAGACACAACATCAAAGACCTGAGGTTGGTCAGCACCTCCCCTTGTATCTTTGTGTCTGTTTGCTGTGCAGCTGATATCACTTTACCCCAGACTGTTCTGGAGATGATACTACCTGTTTCCCCAAAATTGACAGCCAAAGACTGTCAGCTGTTTGCTGAAGTTACAGCTTCTCTGCACAATCCAAACTACATCAACCTTCTTATCGCCCTGTACCCTATGTTTCCACCTACCCTTCCATATAGATTGTAAGCTCCTTGGGCAAGGGCCCTCCTTATCTACTGTAACATTGTATGTTAATATCTTATTGTTTTCATCCTCTAACCCTATTGTACAGCACGGAGGAAATATGTAGGGTCGCTATAAATAAATAATAACAATAATATAGTATAAAAGTTTTCAGAGATTTCCTTAGAAAATATGCCGGATTTCCAAATAGCACTCTGCACAACTTCAAAGGGTCATATTGTGCCCTACTGTTGGTCATGCAGTTCAATTCTAACTTTCTTCCCAACTCTTCAGTAAGCTTTCAGCTAGGTCAAGCGTCGGCAACTTGCGGCTCCCGAGCCGCACGTGGCACTTTCCGCTCCTACTTGCATCTCTCTGCAGGTTGCCAACCCCCAGCTGCTGCCTCTCTCCCTCACTATTCTGCCGGCAAACCTAATCTGGCCTGATTCACAGAGGTGGCCTGCTGGAAGGTGTCCGTGGAGGTGCCTGTTCAGGCAACTTTCTGTACACCAGGGGTGTGCAATCTTTCCCTGCTGTGCCTCCCCCCCCGCCTGCTTCCCTCCCTGCTCACACCCCCTCTCCCCCCCTTTACTTTGTCTCCGGTTCTCGGCGTCAAATGACGGTGCGGGGTCACGTGACGTTACGTTGCCATGGCAACGCATCAACAAAGACAAGGTAAGTGAAGTTGCAGAGGCCTCACGCCATCCTCCGGCATTCATTTAAATACCTTGGGGGAAGAGTGCGGGGCCTCTACAACCGTCGCGCCCCTCCTGAAAAATCCTCCGTGGGCACCTTTCAGCAAGAAGCTCAGCAGGCCACCTCCACAGGACTCTAACAGTACCCCTCAATCCTCCAGGGAAGCCAGCACACTCAGTTCTTGTCTTCCAATATCCCTGTCCCCTCTCTCGCTCCTCTCTCTCTCTCTCCTCCCTCTTCCCATCTCTCTCTCTCACTCCTCTCTCTTCCCATCTCTCTCTCCCCTTCCCCTCTCTCTCCCGTCTCTGTCTCCTTCTCCCCCCTCTCTCTCTCTCCTTCTCCCCCTCTCTCTCTCCCTCTTCTCCCTCCCCTTCTCTCCCTCCCTCCCTCCTCTGTCTTCTCCCTCTCCCTTCTCTGGGCCCCTAGATTTCTATTGGCGGATATATGTGTGTGTATTTTGGGGAGGGTAGTGTATGTATGTATGTATGTATGTATGTATGTATGTATATGTATTGTGTATTTGTAAATGACATCATTTTGCACAGAAAAACAATGAAAAAAACTAAATAAAGGGACTTATTGTGAGATGCATTTTATTCCCCCACATATGTTGTCGTATGTTAATGTTTATACAGTATATACCTTTGATGTATGTACAGTATATGTGTTAGTGGGGGGTGAATATTCATGTGTTGCGGCTCTCTAAATATTTTGGAGAATTTTTTTACTTTTTATTTCCTTGACGGGTTGCAGACCCCTGAGCTGGGTAAAAGGGGTGGCAAAATGTATCGAGGCACATCCACGTCTGTCTAAGCTCAAGTAATCGTTTTATTGCTATCAAGGAAGAAAACTAAAAATATCATTTGTGTTCTCATTATTTGTGGTGTTATGGTAATTACTGAGATGGAGGCAAAAGCTCTGTAGGAAAGCACAACAACTAGACTGACTGTTTACATGAAAGCGGGAGATGGGAGAAATTAATGACTGTGTGCTCTAAAAATCATGTAAAGAAACAGATTTGTTTTGACATATATCACATCAATGCGTCTCTCAATTACTCCCTCTTTGCCAATTTTAGCAGTTACCAACCGTTAGTTTTAATTAATGATTGCAATGTAACTCTAAAGGATTGGTAGTGGGAATAGTATATCCTCAAGATTCACATCCACCTGATACATCGGAGAAAAAAATGCGACAAAAGAACCTAACTAAAATATCCTAAACGAAATAGCACTAGGCCTACAAAGTGCACAAATAAAAAATAATATAGTTAACAAGTGAAAAGTGATTATAACCACTAAAGGACCTGAATGAGGAATGATGGATGCTGCTTAGGGGACCCCAACAACAAATTTCTCAGAGAACCTGTTACAGAGATAACACCATACACAGGAAATGCCCGGCGCATGGTATGGACAGACAACAGAATGGATTACCACTAAAGTTGACAAGAGTCCAATAGACATCCACAGTTGATAAAAGTCTGGATATTTTCCATATAAAAGTCCTGCTCCGGTGCTGTCCTCCTCAGCGATGTTATCCTAATGTATAATACACAAGAGGAGAGGAAAACACACCATAGTGCAGTATGCAAAGTCCAAAATCTTGTATCCTGTAGAACCCAATATAAAATGCATACTTACAAACTGGCCATGCAATGCATGCGGTGGATAGGATCTGTGCTTGTGCCAACGCCTTCTCCCGCTGTTCCACGAATCCCACGTGTTCCAGTCTCTCTGGCTCTGTTTCTCTCCCAGCACTCCCCCACTACCAGCACTCAACTTGTTTCCCCAAAAGATAAATATAAGGGGAAAAACCAATGGTGCAGAACTGCAAAGCTTTAATTAAAACACACACAGAGAATCCCACTTACAATGTGTCTCTGCTGACAATAAAACACAATTGCCGTCCGCAGCTTTTCCGAACCGGAGCTCCAGCTGATGCTAGTGATAGCCGCGATCACGTGACCCGGCACGCGTACTGACCACTGCAAAAGCGTCCTCCACACTCCTTTGGACGGCAACAAAATCAGGCTCCTCCAACATGTTTCGTGACGATGCCAGTCACTTCCTCAGTCACTTCCTCAGGGGATTCGTGTTGGTTGGAGCCTGATCTGCTGCAGAGAGATCTGCCTCCCTCTGCGAAAATCTCGTCGGAAAGAAAAATACTGTATTTTAACATTTAAATGTTATTACTTGTGTATTGTAGCAGGGGGTCTCCGGAGCAGAACCGCATTGGTTTCACGTCCAGGGACCCCTTACTTCCCGAGATACTGGCCAAGTTATGGGGTGTCGGTATCTCCTAGGCATGTAAATGTCCTGCGTCACGTGATCGTGACAGACATGGACAACCATGTCCCCATGGGTGTCTGGAGGCCTCGGGTGGTTCCCACAGGGGCCTTGGGGCCCTCGGGTGGTTCCCACAGGGGTCTGGGGGCCCTCGGGTGGTTCCCACAAGGGTCTGGGGGGCCCTCGAGTGGTCCCTGTGGGGCCCCTGGTTCTTCCCTGCAGGTGTCCCCCGTGGGTCCTCAGGTGGTCCTCGTGTACGTCCGGAGCTCCTCGGGTGGTCCCGTGGGTCCCCGCTGGCCTGAGGTACCATTCCTGTATTTAAAAAAAATAAAACATGGCCTACATTTCAATAAATACATCCCCCCCTCACGCTACTAATTCCCCAATCTGATTGGTTGTAGTAGACCATGTGACTACCTTTGGATGATTGGTATTAACCGCTAAGGTAATGAAGGGGTTAAGTCCATCCGCTACCCCCCCCCCCCCCGCAAGGCCTAAACACCCACCAAGGGCCAAATACCACCTTCACCCACCTCCTCTGCCCACAATAAGCCTGGCACGGGTGGTTAACCCCTTCATTGCCTTAGCGGTTAGCCGCTAAGGCAGGGCTGCACAACATATGGCCCGCGGGCCGACGGCCCCCCTTCAACCCCCCTCCTTCCCTGGTAAACTCTCGCGGCCGCATTCTGTGTCTGTGGCGTGCCCTCAAGGAGCGCGCACCAGCAAACCAGCAAACGCGCGCGCTTCCCCTAATCCCCCTAACCCCCCTTCCCGGCTCCAGCAGGGGAACGCGCTCCAGCAGTAGCGCGACCTGGAATTTCCGGTTCTGCAACTAGAGCGCGCTTCCCCTTGCTTCACCTCGGCACCAATTCTAAATGAGTTTTAGTTGCCGCCATCGCCGTCATCCACCACCACCTCCTCTCCTCTTCTTCTGTTGCCGCCACTGACAATGAACCTGTGGCCGCCGACGCCACCTCTGCTACCGCCAACATCATCTGGTAGGCATGGGGTGGGGGGGTCATTCATTCATGCGGGGGGCTGCGGGATGCTGACTTGGGGGGGATGCTGGATGCTGACTTGGGGGGGTGCTGGATGCTGACTTGGGGGGGATGCTGGATGCTGATTTGGGGGGGGATGCTGGGTGCTGACTTGTGGGGGGGGAATGCTGACTTGGGGGGATGCTGACTTAGGGGGAGGATGCTTACTTGGGGGGGGGATGCTGACTTGGGGGGGATGCTGGATGCTGACTTTGGGGGGGGGGGGGGTGCTGGATGCTGACTTGGGGGGATGCTGGATGCTGACTTGTGGGGGGGGGATGCTGACTTGGGGGGGTGCTGGATGCTGACTTGGGAGGGATTCTGGATGCTGACTTGGATGCTGGATGCTGACTTGGGGGGGGATGCTGGATGCTGACTTGGGAGGGATGCTGGATGCTGACTTGGATGCTGGATGCTGACTTGGGGGGGGGTGCTGACTTGGGGGATGCTGACTTGGGGGGGAGAGTGATGGGAGGTGCAGGGAGGAGAGTGATGGGAGGTTCAGGGGGGGAGAGTAATGGGAGGTTCAGGGGGGAGAGTGATGGGAGGTGCAGGGGGGGAGAGTGATGGGGGAGAGTGATGGGAGGTGCAGGATGATGATGAGAGGTGCTGGGGGAGAGACGACGACGACGACGACGACGACGACGAAGACGATGATGATGATGATGATGATGATGATGATGATGATGATGATTTTACCCGAGCGGCCCAAATTTTTTTTCCTTGGAGCAGTTCGGCCCTTCGCACTCTACGAGTTGTGCAGGCCTGCGCTAAGGTAATGAAGTTGTCTGTAAATGCATTTTTCATGCATCTGATTCATGCCTGGGATCTCTGGTGCCAATATTAATGGGTATCAGCTCCAGAGACCCCCGGCATCAATCCGATCCAGGAAAAATGCATTTATTTTCTAAGTCCCCTCTCGCCGCTCGTCGCAGCTTCTCCCCACCTTCTTTCCGACTTTTTGTGGTGGGACAATTTGGAGAAGAAATCGCAATTCTAAAGTGGCGATCAGCCGCGATACGCTGATCGGGGCTTATAGAATTGGGCGTGTTTGAAAAACTGGCGATCAATACCGAAAAGTGGCTTATTGCCGCGTGGTCGGCGTTTTTTTTTTCCGGGAAAAAACGGCTATTTTTGCTTTTATTGCCAGCTTTTATGGCGTTCCTGAATCGCAGTAGGCTGTTTTGGCGAGAAGCTGGCGATAAGGAGCTTATCGCTGCTTACAACATGAGGCCCAAGGTTTGACAGCTGTTTTACTCTTTCAGATCATTATTTTTCTGCACTTCATAAAGCAAAGGTTTTGCAGCACAAATTACTAATTGTAACAGAACAAAAAAGTTATTTTCCCAACAACCAAGCAAAAAAACATTTTTAAAAGCTGTTGCATTCTGATAATCATTGGGGATATTTCCCTGTTACAAAACCAGCAGTCCCTTAATTACTGATACAAAATATATGGAAAACTATATTCATATTATATTTATATAGTAATTTGTAGTCCATATAAATAATGGCCAGCACAAGTGCATTGAAAGGTTATCCAAAATTATGTTTTTTGAAAGACTTAAAGCATATAGCATTTAAAAAAAAAGGTTTAGGTGAGGGGGAAAAAAATCAATATATCTACACAAAATGAACCAGTTTAATCACAAAGACACAGATAGTCCAAAGCTGCCAACTTTGTATGTGCTCGACCACGCAAAAACCCGGTCAAAGTTCCTTTAATATCAAATTGAAGAAGGCAATGTACATAATACATTTATACTGTAATTATCACTCTGATCTCCGCCAGGGTCTTTCTTGATGGAAGCCCCAAATGAGTTACCAAAGAATTGGCCATTTATTCTGTAATGTATTAATAAACGTTTAGTTAATGTATTTGCACAATAGTTTGTGTGCTACTGCTTATTTCAGTTACACTAAAATGAAACATACTGTAGAAATTGACAGCAGGTAAGAACCACTTGGCTCACCTCACCTACCATTTTCCTAGTCACTGTGAAACATCACAACCTATTAGATCCCCTGTTTTTTTTTTTTAATGTTTAGGATAGTTATATATCTATCACAAGCCTTTCTGAATACCATTACTGTAGCAGCTCCTACCAGCTAAGTACAGAACGTCCTCACATTTCCCTTGAGCCTGACACCTTTCAGCTTTAGAGCATGATCTCTGGTTCTGGCATCTATCTTTCCCTCCTGTACCTTGTTAAAAACCCTTATTATATGTTGTATTGTATGTCTTTATTTATATAGCGGCATTAATGTACATAGCGCTTCACAGAAGTAATACATGTGGTAATCAAATAAATAACAGAGCATGGGAATAAGTGCTTTAGACATAAAAGTAGCATTAAGGAAGAGGAGTCCCTGCCCCGAGGAGCTTACAGTCTAATTGGTAGGTAGGGAGAACGTACAGAGACAGTAGGAGGGAGTTCTGGTAAGTGCGTCTGCAGGGGGCCAAGCTTTATGTATCATGTGTTCAGAATATCCACAGTGCTATTCATATGCTTCTTTAAGCAAGTGGGTCTTACAGGTGGATAGAGAGGGTGCTAGTTGGGTACTGAGGGGAAGGGCATTCCAGAGGTGTGGGGCAGTCAGTGAAAAGGGTTTAAGGCGGGAGAGGGCTTTAGATACAAAGGGGGTAGAAAGAAGACATCCTTGAGAAGAACGCAAGAGTCTGGATGGTGCATAACGAGAAATTAGGGCTGAGATGTAAGGAGGGGCAGAAGAGTGTAAAGCTTTAAAAGTGAGGAGAAGAATGGAGTGTGAGATGCGGGATTTGATCGGAAGCCAGGAGAGGGATTTCATGAGGGGAGATGCTGAGACAGATCTAGGAAAGAGTAGAGTGATTCTGGCAGCAGCGTTTAGGATAGATTGTAGGGGAGACAGGTGAGAAGCAGGAAGGTCGGACAGCAGGAGGTTACAGTAACAGAGGAAAGAGCGTATCTTTGTTATATTGCGGAGGAAAAAGCGACAGGTTTTAGAAATGTTTTGAATGTGAGGGGCGAATGTGAGAGAGGAGTCGAGTGTGACCCCTAGGCAGCGTGCTTGGGCTACTGGGTGAATGATCGTAGTTCCAACAGTAATGTGGAAGGAGGTAGTAGGGCCAGGTTTGTTGTCTTTCATACAGTATCCCCCCTTTGTGGCAGCAAAACATGTGAAATCTTATGGGTTTTTTTTTTTTTTTTAAATCCGTTCTGTAGTATTAGATCAGGCCTGCACAACATACGGCCCGCAGGCCGCATGGCCTCTCTGTGCCGCCCGCGATGACTCCAGCCGGGCGCCAGTTAATTAAATTTTTAAAAAAAAGTTAAAAAAATGGCGGTGATTCATCCCCCCCTCCCCGCCCCCGGGTTTTGCGGTGCGCGGGGGCAGCAGCATGAGGAAGATGCGTCAGCCGTGAGTATTTTTTTTTTCAGTAGCAGGATGCCGGGGGGCGGGTTGGAGGTCAGAGCATGCCGGGGGCGGGGCTTAGTACCGGGGAGAGGATGTGCTGAGCTGATCTAAGAGGTGTGTCTGTGTGTCTGTGTGTCTGTGTGTCTGTGTGTCTCTGCTGCAGGGGTGGGGGGTGGGGGGGGGTGTGAAAAACGGGCTGGTGCCATTGTGAAAAACAGGCTGGTGCAATTGTGAAAAATGGGCTGGTGCAGGGCTGGGGTGGGGGTGTGAAAAACGGGCTGGTGGGGGAGCGGGTGTGAAAAACGGGCTGGTGGGGGGGGCGGGTGTGAAAAACGGGCTGCTGATGGGGGGGCCAAACGGTGGGGTGGGGGGAGAAGGGGTGGGGGGGAGAGAGGAAGCAGAAGGGAGAGAGGAGGCAGAAGGAGGAGAGAGGGGGGCAGAAGGGAGAGAGAGGGGGGGCAGAAGGGAGAGAGAGGGGGGGAGAAGGGAGAGAGAGGGGGGGAGAAGGGAGAGAGGGGGGGGAGAAGGAGTGGGGGGAGAGAGAGGAGGCAGAAGGGGGAGAAGGGAGAGAGAGGGGGGGCAAAAAGGAGAGAGAGAGGGGGGGGGCTGCTCCTTTCATTTGTCCCGGGCCCCATGATTTCTGTTGGCGGCCCTGTGGGTGATGTGAGGTGCAAGGGGGTGATTTGAGGTACAAGGGGGGGGGGGTGATTTGAGGTGCAGGGGGGGTCATTGGAGGTGAAAGGGGGGTGATTTGAGTTGCATGGGCGGTGATTTGAGGTGCATGGGGGGTGATTTGAGGTGCAGGGGGGTGATTTGAGGTGCAAAGGGGGAGAGTGATGTGAGGTGCAAAGGGGGAGAGTGATGTGAGGTGCAAGGGGGGAGAGTGATGTGATGTGCAAGGGGGGAGAGTGATGTGAGGTGCAAGGGGGGAGAATGATGTGAGGTGCAAGGGGGGAGAGTGATGTGAGGTGCAAGGGGGGAGAGTGATGTGAGGTGCAAGGGGGGAGAGTGATGTGAGGTGCAAGGGGGGAGAGTGATGTGAGGTGCAAGGGGGAGAGTGATGTGAGGTGCAAGGGGGGAGTGTGATGTGAGATGCAAGGGGGGAGAGTGATGTGAGATGCAATGGGGGAGAGTGATGTGAGGTGCAAGGGAGGAGAGTGATGTGAGGTGCAGGTGGAGAGGGATGTGAGGTGTAGGGGGGGTGTGATGTGTGTGCTGTGCAGGGGGGTATTGTGTGTTTGATGTGGAGGGGGAGTATTATGTGTGTGGGTGAGTGGGAGAGATGGGGGTATGAGAGATAGATGGGGAGTATGGCAAAGGTTGATAGTGAGAGGTTCTGGGGGAGATATGAGGATGATGATGAAGGGTGCTGGGGGAGATATGAGGATGATGATGAGGGGTGCTGGAGGAGAGATGGTGATGATGATGATGATTTTACCCGTGCGGCCCAATTTTTTTTCCTTGGAACAGTTCGGCCCTTCTCGCTTTACGATTTGTGCAGGCCTGTATTAGATAATATTTACTGTATTTAAAAAAAAAAGCTGTGTGTGCTGTGCACGTGCATAGTAAGTGAAACTTCTTTGACTTTTGTCACAGAAATTGTATTTGTATTTGTATTGGTGATGTTTTAATTAAAAATCAAAATACAATTTCATTGACAAAACGCAATACATTTGACTTATAATGCGCGTGCTCGGCACACATCCCCTGTATTAGCTATTTGCACTAAGTGTGAATTCCTTGTGTGTATGTGTGTCAGCCAGTGTGTGTATGTGTATGTGTGTCAGTCAGTGTGTGTGTGTGTGTGTGTGTGTGTGTGTGTGTGTGTGTGTGTATGTGTGTCAGTCAGTGTGTGTGTGTGTGTGTGTATGTGTGTCAGTCAGTGTATGTGTGTGTATGTGTGTGTATGCGTGTCAGTCAGTGTGTATGCGTGTCAGTCAGTGTGTGTATGCATGTCAGTCAGTGTGTGTATGCGTGTCAGTCAGTGTGTGTATGTGTGTGTGTCAGTCAGTGTGTGTATGTGTCAGTCAGTGTGTGTATGCGTGTCAGTCAGTGTGTGTATGCGTGTCAGTCAGTGTGTGTATGCATGTCAGTCAGTGTGTGTATGCGTGTCAGTCAGTGTGTGTGTGTGTGTGTGTGTGTCAGTCAGTGTGTGTGTGTGTATGTGTGTCAGTCAGTGTATGTGTGTGTATGTGTGTGTATGCATGTCAGTCAGTGTGTATGCGTGTCAGTCAGTGTGTGTATGCATGTCAGTCAGTGTGTGTATGCGTGTCAGTCAGTGTGTGTGTGTGTCAGTCAGTGTGTGTATGTGTCAGTCAGTGTGTGTATGCGTGTCAGTCAGTGTGTGTATGCGTGTCAGTCAGTGTGTGTATGCATGTCAGTTAGTGCAGCGGTGCGCAAACTGTGGGGCGCTACCCCCAGGGGGGGCGCGACACTGCCGACGGGGGGCGCGGGGTTTACAGAGGCTCTGCGCGCTTCCCGAAGGCACTTAAATTAAGTGCCGGGGGAGCTGCAGGGCCTCTGTAAACCTAACTTACCGTGGCTCCGGCGGCTTCCTCCCTGTGTTGCCATGGCAACGCGGCATCAAAATGACGCTGCGAGGTCATGTGACGTCACGTTGCTATGGCAACGTGACGTCATTACGCCGGAGCGCGGGTAAGTTGGGGTTGGGAGGGGGGCGCGGGAGTGAGGGGACAGCCGGCAGGGGGGGCGCAGGGAAAAAAGTTTGCGCCCCCCTGAGTTAGTGTGTGTATGCGTGTCAGTCAGTGTGTGTGTGTGTGTCAGTCAGTGTGTGTATGTGTGTCAGTCAGTGTGTGTATGTGTGTCAGTCAGTGTGTGTATGTGTCTGTGTGTGTGTGTGTGTGTGTGTGTGTGTGTGTGTGTGTGTCAGTCAGTGTGTATGTGTGTGTCAGTCAGTGTGTGTGTGTGTATGTGTGTCAGTCAGTGTGTGTGTATGTCAGTCAGTGTGTGTGTATGTGTGTCAGTCAGTGGGTGTGTATGTGTGTCAGTCAGTGTGTGTGTATGTGTGTCAGTCAGTTTGTGTGTATGTGTGTCAGTCAGTGTGTGTATGTGTGTCAGTCAGTGTGTGTATGTGTGTCAGTCAGTGTGTGTATGTGTGTCAGTCAGTGTGTGTATGTGTGTCAGTCAGTGTGTATGTGTGTGTCAGTCAGTGTGTGTGTGTATGTGTGTCAGTCAGTGTGTGTGTGTGTGTGTGTGTGTGTGTATGTGTGTCAGTCAGTGTGTGTGTGTATGTGTGTCAGTCAGTGTGTGTGTCAGTCAGTGTGTGTGTATGTGTGTCAGTCAGTGTGTGTATGTGTGTCAGTCAGTGTGTGTATGTGTGTCAGTCAGTGTGTGTATGTGTGTCAGTCAGTGTGTGTGTGTCAGTCAGTGTGTGTGTGTATGTGTGTCAGTCAGTGTGTGTGTGTATGTGTGTCAGTCAGTGTGTGTGTGTATGTGTGTCAGTCAGTGTGTGTATGTGTGTCAGTCAGTGTGTGTGTATGTGTGTCAGTCAGCGTGTGTGTATGTATGTCAGTCAGTGTGTGTGTGTATGTGTGTCAGTCAGTGTGTGTGTGTGTGTGTGTGTGTGTGTGTGTGTGTGTGTGTGTGTGTGTGTGTGTGTGTGTGTGTGTGTGTGTGTGTGTGTGTGTCAGTCAGTGTGTGTGTATGAGTGTCAGTCAGTGTGTGTATGTGTGTCAGTCAGTGTGTGTATGTGTGTCAGTCAGTGTGTGTGTATGTGTGTCAGTCAGTGTGTGTGTGTGTGTCAGTCAGCGTGTGTGTATGTATGTCAGTCAGTGTGTGTATGTATGTGTGTCAGTCAGTGTGTGTGTATGTGTGTCAGTCAGTGTGTGTGTATGTGTGTCTGTCAGTGTGTGTATGCGTGTCAGTCAGTGTGTGTATGCGTGTCAGTCAGTGTGTGTATGCGTGTCTGTCAGTGTGTGTATGCGTGCCAGTCAGTGTGTGTATGCGTGTCAGTCAGTGTGTGTATGCGTGCCAGTCAGTGTGTGTATGCATGTCAGTCAGTGTGTGTATGCATACGAATAGCACTGTGGATATTCTGAACACATGATACATAAAGCTTGGCCCCCTGCAGACGCACTTACCAGAACTCCCTCCTACTGTCTCTGTACGTTCTCCCTACCTACCAATTAGATTGTAAGCTCCTCGGGGCAGGGACTCCTCTTCCTTAATGTTATGTTTGTCTAAAGCACTTATACCCATGATCTGTTATTTATATTATCTGTTATTTATTTGATTACCACGTGTATTACTACTGTGAAGCGCTACAGTATGTACATTAATGGCGCTATATAAATAAAGACATACAATACAATACAATACAACCCCGAGCTGCTTGCCTGGATACACACCTGAAAACCTGGTTGTATGGCGGCTATGTTTACTTGCATGTACCTTCTGTAATTGATTGCATTTAAGTTCATATGCCGATCTACCTATATACTGTATACTTCATACTACTTGCAGACTATTAGGTCTCTAGACGCTGACTGGGTTTCGGCATTTCATGACTGAATACACGCTCCCACACATTGATTATATTACGGTCATATGTGTGTATATGTATACTTACCCGTATATACTTAATATCTGACTGCAAACTGCATATCTGCAGTAACTGGGTGCTAAATATGGATCGGACATTGTATTGAGTTTTACTCACAGTAATAGACTTCTCTGAACTGTCCTTTGATCCATGTAAACTGCTACATCAGTGGTATTAAACCACTAGGATTTAACATACAGGTACAATGTATCTAACGAGACATACAGTAGGTGGTTACAAATGTGTCTTTCCCTATTGCGTCTGGGATAAGATACCCTGTGTTCAGAACTCAATGTTCCAGCTTTGTGTTTTCTTACAAGCAGATATTTTTGCGGAGAGGTAATATCGGTACTGTTTGTAATTCAGCAAACACTGCATTCAAATCACCTGATACTTTTAGGCAGATATATTCTACTTTACGTGGTAAATGCCATCTTTAGGGATACTTATCCCTTATATACAGGATGCTCAATATAGGCTTAGGAGGAGCCATATACCTTCATGTTACCACATATCCACCAGCATAAGTTTAAAACACTTGTATATACCCTTCACTTAATGTTATACTGTTACTACTATTATGTTTAATTAAACGTTATTATTTTCCTTACATGGCATATATTAGGTTACGATAACCAGGGACTACACATTGTCCTACCTAACTGTGCCCCCATTGAGTGCAATATTTGGGATTCTTTTCTGGCCAAACACTTGTGCTTTGACCGGTGTTTGTATATAGGAGCTAATACAGTAATTGAATTCAAATACATTAAAGCGCGCCAGTCCAGCACAGATCATGTAGGTTCTCTACTGGTCACCTTCCCCTCCTAGGAGTGAACTCGAGTTTACCAACTCTGTCCCCTGTCCCTTAACCAATGTCTTAGCCATTAAATGGTCAGTTTGATAGTTCCATTAGGACTTTCTCTTCTGTAAATGTACTTGTATCCACCTAGTTTCCATTGATATTCTTGTTCTTTAACGCAGGTCCCTCACCTTCATCTTCTGCTTTGAAGACTGAGAAAGGGTATTTGCTATACCTTTGGTCTCCTTCTGCATGAACCTCCCCTTTTGTCTTTATTCACACTATTTCTCCCTTTGTTTTCCTCATATCATCTCTATACCTTAAAATGTTTTACCTTCTTTACTATGAGGGTTATTTTATCTCTTGCTTGGGCCTTTGAGCATCTGAGTAGCTTCTGCGTGGAATATGTAAAAGGTTCAGATGCTTAAACGGAGATCTTGCCTCGAGTCTAAAATTATAACCTCTTGTAAATGAGGGGTTAACCTAAAAATTTACAGTCAACACTTAACTGCCAGCGTAATTGCAGTGATGAACAAAATTGACAGTGTAAGAGTTACAAGTGTGTAAAGCACACATTTTAAGCTATCCTTTGTAGCTGTTTCAATTGGGCTGTTGAATATATGCAATTAAAGCTAATTACAGACCCACTCCACTTGTGTTTTTATTCATCTGCAAGAAAAATAAACCCAATTGGCATAAAATTCTCTAACATATCAAAGACCCTCTTAATGCACCCACTACTACTTTTAGTAATACTTCTAAGAACTCTAAAAAAACGTAGAGTAGTCGTAATTCAGGCTCACGAATATATAATTGAAGGTACTTTGGATTTAGATATGTGGGTGTGAATTCAAAGCCTGTAGTAAGCAAATTGAAAAGACATTGTAACAATTACTTTTTCGTTTGAGTCGTGGTTGCACCTTAACATACTGAATGTAACAGGTTAAACAATACTCGTGTGTAAACATTCACTACATTTGATCAAATATTTAGGAGAGCAAAACATTGGGGATTTTCAGATATTTTTTTAAATTATTATTTCTATTTGTTATTGTGAAGACCTCTAAGTTAGTTGACTATTTTGGGGCTTTAGCAGGGTCCCATAGCAGTAGTACAGGCAGAAAGGATCATGGGAGTTGTAGTTCCCTCCCTCACGACCCCCCCCTTTTTCTAATACCTTCATGTTTGCTAAGAGCTATTTAAAAGTGAAATATGTGTGGATGACTGATTTAAGAATACATTTATTCTTCTATCCCCAAGCGCCTGGTATCGCTTTAACTGCTCCAAGGCAATAAACCACTTTGAAGACTGGGCCCCAATGAATCAATTATACCACAGGCATTTGACCTTAGGTGGACATCTTATAACTATTCTAAGGCTATTTAAGGTTATTGAACCAGATTACATTATTTTTGCAGGAGTTGGATGAAGTGGAAAAATAGTGGTTCACTAGAAACAGCTACTCCATCTAGGGCCGCCAACAGAAATCATAGGGCCCAGGACAAATGAAAGGAGCAGCACCCCCCTCGCCCCACCCCCAACCCATAGCGCACCTAACACGAAAAAAATAATTTGTACACAACTTTAAATTAAATATTTTCTTGTTATTATAATACTCAAAAAAACATTACATGCAGTCTGTTTATTTTAGTATTTTCAACAAAAGACAAAGATACCCAATGCTACATCAAATGTGACAAAATACATAGTTAAATACTTCAATGTTAGTATTCTCATGAGTAAGGGTCATTTAGTTAAACCCTTTGGCCAAAGCGTTATAAGCCTGCAGCCACGTCACGGCATGACCAGTATGCAGCCACGTCACAGCATGACCAGTATGCAGCCACGTCACAGCATGACCAGTATGCAGGTCCTAACTCTACCTGTGAACATTCTCATTTACCTCTGCAGTGGAGGGAGAATGGTCTCAATAGACCTGTCCTGCACAGGTACATGGAAAAACCAGCTACATAAAAAGTGGGGTGGGGCGAGCGTAAACCCTGGAAGGAGGGCCACCAACCTCCAAACAACTGATACCAGTTGAAAATGAATACACGCACAATTCCAGCAAGCTCTAACACCAGAACCCACCACATCATATATATACAGTATTTGTAGCAAAAGAAGTGCTCTGAGTGAGGCCAAATGTATATAAGAAAAGAAAGAGATACCCAATGCTACATCTAATGTGACAAAATACATAGTTAGATACTTCAATGTTCGTATTATCATGAGTAAGGGTCATTTAGTTAAACCCTTTGGCCAAAGCGTTATAAGCCTGCAGCCACGTCACGGCATGACCAGTATGCAGGTCCTAACACTACCTGTGACAATTCCCATTTACTGTACCTCTGCAGTGGAGAGAGAATGGCCTCAGACCTGTCCTACACAAACACATGAAAAAAACCTGCTACTTATGAAGTGGGGTGGGGTGCGCTTAAACCCTGGAAGAATTGACCACAAAGCTCCCAACAACTGATATTGTTTGAAAATTATTTTTATTAAATTATCTCAAACGTCATTTCCCTTAAATCTTTTTCAGTCTTTAATCCACAGAGCACTATCCTTTCTCTGTCTTTGTCTTTCAGGGCGTCTGGACATATTGCTGGATCCTTGCAGTCAATTTCAAAATGTGTTTGTGATTCAGAGAGGCTGCTTTGAGCTTGTTCTTCTACCTCGGGCATCTCATCTTGAATTGCAGTCTCAGTGGTGAAAGACAAAGTGCTGCAACAAGCGCTTTCCTCTTGTTCTACTTCCTTATGGTCCTTTTCAACTTCTGCCTCAGGATATAAAGTATCTCCAACATCTTGGTGGTTGGATTTAGGCTTGTTAAAAAACTTCAATAATAATTTCTTGTTTCTCAATCTCAGAGTTTCAGAGAACCAGACTTGTGGTGGCACGTTTTAAAAATTCAATTTGTTCTACTAATAGTAGGTAATAGAAACTGGACTTTTGTGCTTTATTATAATATAAGATATAGAATATACCGTTTCTCTATCTAACGTAAGATAACCAGATAACCAGAACAACAAAGCAGGTTCTTTGACCATTAATGCAAGAACTCTTCACTTAATTAGTATCCCTTACAATCACAACTCAAACCAATGTGCAAATAAAAAAATACTTAATATTAAAACCTAAATATTACATTGAGAACTTATTCAGATAACCAAGAAATCTGCAATTGTACTGAAATTACTATGTAATGTTGTTGTCCTTAGGGAGGTAAAAAACTTACAGAGGGACAGGTGCGCCTTACCTAAAGCTGCTAGTAGGGTGGTTGATGGTGAGCTGTCTCAAGCCCAGAGCAGTGAACAGCAGGGATACCTCAGGCTGGTAAGGTATGGGCCTGGGGTGGGAGTGGGGGTTAAGAAAAGGCCTTGGGGGAAGGGGTTTCGTATAGGCCTGGGGGAAGGGGTTAAGTATAGGCCTAGGGAGAAGGGGTTAAGTATAGGCCTGTGGGGTTAAGTATAGGCCTGGGGGAAGGGGTTCAGTTTAGGCCTGGGGGGTTAAGTATGGGTGTAAGGGGTACAGTATTGATGAGTATTAATTATAGTACCTCCTTCAACGGGTCCGCAAGGTGGGCCTTCGATCGGTTTTTGGGGGGAGGCTTTAACCGGTCCCTGGGGGGACTCGGAAGCCCTCAACCGGCCCACGGGGGGGCCTTCAATTAGCCCTGGGGGAACGGGGTAGATGACTCGGCGGCGGATTCCGGTAGGGGTGAGAGTTGGGGTTTCCCAGAATTTCAAAATCGAATTCTGACATTCCCCAACCAAAAGAAGGTTGAAAAACACTACAGTAGGATGTCGAAGAAAGCTAATACCACTTCATCATAAGGCATTATTTTGTATCCCATACAGTACAACAATGTTTATGGCAACTAGACACTGAAGACCTAGCTCACACATTATCCACCACTACAGCTTACTCATCAACCACTCTACCAGTGCTGTTGCCATTTGATTTCATAAACATTGTAACTTATACTATAGAAAACAACAAATGTATTACACTTTAATCTGTCTTTTATTGTATATTGTACATTCACTAACATGTGCAAACACAGAGAAGTTCACTTCCAACGTGTGTGCTTAGCCCACTCACTCATTTTTTTCCTCCGGGTGCGACAATAACTCAGTTTTAAAGGAGTTGATGACTCCTGGCCATTATGCAAAGTGTTCTTTAACTCAAGTTCTCTGCATTTATTTAAAATAAGCTTCTATACGCATGCACTTAAGTTATTAATAAAAGCCGTTGTGTACGTAATCAGTTTAAATGAGATACGGGGATAGTGAAGTGAAATCAATTCTAAAGGCCACAACAGAAATGTATAAATGGGTAAAAAGTATACAGAAATGTGAGTGAAACAGTAACAGCAGAAAAAAATTAGGTAATAAAAAAAAAAATTTGCACTCTGGGGTTATTCACTCATCTCCCTGCTATAAAACTAGGGGAAAAACAAGCAAAGGATTTGCACCAGATTTATCAAATAAAAAATAGTTTTTTGATGGGATTCCTTTTTTCTGATCCGCTGCTGTTTTTATGCATAGTCACAGTCCTAGTTTTGCAGCCGTGAGACTTTGTGCATAGACCTCAAGCAAATATTTGTAAAAGTGTTGAGTGTGCAGTGGTGGACAGGACAACCGACAGATCTCCTGGGGCCAGGACTTTGAGTTTCAAAAGGGCCCTCCCATATCAGCCGAAGCCCCCCCTTGTGTCGGCGTCTTTGCGAGCCCCCCAATTTATACCTTGATAGCCCCCTCCACTATTTCCCTCCCCTTCTTTCCTTGTATTTCTCTCCTCCATCTCACTCTTACCTCCTCTTTTCCTCACTGACTCTCCCCCTCACCTCTTTCTCTCCTCGCTCTCCCTCCCACTCCATCAATTACCCCCTCTCACTCAATCCCACTCCCTCAATCCCCCTCACTCATTCCCCCTCACTCATTCCCTCCTGCCCCCCGCCCACACACACACACACACACACACACTCCCTCCACAATAATTACACCCCCCCAAAAAAATACATACATAACCCCCCCAAATAGATACAACTCCCCCATCCCCCAAATACAAACAAAACCCCACCCCCCAAATACATAGAACCCCCAACCCTCAAATACATAGAACCCCCCACCCCAATACATAAGACCCCCAGCCCACATACATTAAAAAAAATACATAAAAAAACATACAAATGATGCCACAACATCATGTTACCTTTACAACGAGAAGTCGTGTGATGTCACGTTGCCGTGGAAACGCGGCTCCATGTGATATCACAGCATCATTAGACGCTGAAGAAGAAGGGCAGCGCCTTTGTGAATATGCAATATACTACATTTCCAAAATATGACTTGTTATGATACTTTTCAAATTCTGGAAACTATTAGAGGCAAAATTTTTCCACACATTTGCATAAGGGGGGAATTTTTGACATTCAGTTAATGCCCAAGTTTGTGAATCATTTGGAGACTTTGGTTATATGTAGTGGGTTTTGTGTAGAGCTTGCCAAAATGTTGCTTGTTTTTGTTCATTTATTTGGAAAAAAGGAGCGTGACATTAATTATCGATATGGTTTGTAATTCTCTACAAAATTGTGTCTCCAACGCCTTTTCCCAGGAACATAAATTATGCTCAATGGGTTTCGTTTTATAATTATTACCTTTATTATGTTTGTAGACAATAAAACAGAACCCACAATAAACTACAATAGTTATTGTCACAACACAATTACTGTGTGCTGAATAGTAGTGAACCAATGTGGCAGTTTCTAGCTGTTTATGATGCAACTCTATAGTACAAAGTAATATGTTTAAGTGAGCCCCACTGTTCATTTGAATGGTTGTTACTCATCTTTTTGCTCACTGTAATTACACACTCATTATGTTTTCTTGCTTCATTGTGTTTGATTTCAACTGGGACATGGATAAATATGTATATATAAATATATATATATATTTATATATAAATATAAATATGTATAATGTTTTAATTGTACATTAACTATGTACATTGAAAACATTAGTAGAGAGAAGTAGTAACACAAGACACTTTCGGATTTAATCTAATTTATTAAAGCCACTTTATTTCACTTGACAAAGACCTAATAAATTAGATGAACTAAATCCGGACGTGCCTTGTGTTACTACAGTACTTCTCTCAACTATAGACACTGGATTGTCTGCAGGCTATCCTATAAACACAGGAACACCGTTAATTGTATTGCGATTGTTTTTTCTTTATGGTGTGCAGCATTTGTCTTTTCTTTGCATTGAAAACATTAAACAGTTAAAAAAAAAACACATGAATAATAAAGAGCTTGCATTCATATTTCATGGTATTATTAATGGTTACTGGTTACTCCATCCCAAAGTCTTCAGATGCCATAATATTCCATTAATGATGTCTTTGATGTTCGTCTGGAATTGCAGTGTCAGTGTATGTAGAAAATATATCATACCTATAAATAATTTACATACCAAGATATTAAAAATGCATGTTTTTTTACATCATTGCTTCATTAATTCCATGGTATTAAGAAAAAAATCTCAATGAAATAAGGCTGGAGGGTGCGAGATTTTTTGGGGGGGAAAGGTGGTTACAGAGGCCCTGCCCTCTTCCCCAAGGCATTTAAATAAAATGCCGGGGGACCACGCGAGGCCTTTTTAACTCACTTACCTTGATTCAGCCGGCTTTGGGCTATGCGTTGCCATGGCAACGTGGCTTTAAATGACGTGGTGGGGTCATGTGACCAAAAAGTTTGCGCACCCGTGAAATAAGGTATGATTCCTATGTGCAAATACTGTATGTACAAGGTCACTACAAGCAATTTTCAAATGACTTAATTCCATGGACAGTACAAATGACACGGGGACACCTTAGAGCAGGGGAGCGACAACTGTTGTTGCTGCGCCCCCCTGCCTTGCCTCCGCTGGTGCTCGAGCATCCCCCCTTACCTTGGTGTGGCGTAAAATGATGCCGCGGATAATGTGATGTCACATCACCCGCGCCACTCCATGGCAACGTGGGGTCAAATGACGCCACGTGTTCATGTGACGTCTCATCACCTGCAGCGTCATTTGACACCACGCTGTCATGGAGACGACTCCTGAAGCCGGCAGAATCAAGGTAAGTTGAGGTTGCAGAGGCCTCACACAATCCCCAATGCATTTAAATGAAATGCCTTGGGGAAGAGTGCAGGGTCTTTGCAACCACTGCGCCCCCTCAGAAAAATATTGCGCCCCCCAGCACCCCAGTTTTTTCGCACCCTTGCCTTAGAGGAAAGGAGATCTCACTAGCAGCAAAGAATAGGGTACTTTACACTTAAAATTTGGAATTTATTACCCATGAAGACTGTAAAAAATATACGAAAGATATATTTGAAAAAAAGCTAGACATATTTGTTTTAAAGGAATGGTATACAGGAATGTGCCAAATAAGCTAAACATTGGACCGATGTTGATCCAGGGATAAATCTGATTGCCGTTACTAAAGTGAGGAATCATTTTTCACTGTAATGAGATATAATTGGCAAATGTTTCACTGGGATTTTTGGTTTGCCTTCCTATCAATACAGTTATAAATAAAGGATGAGTATCTCGCACAAGTAGAACTTAACCATCAAGGAGGTGCTACGGCAGGAGTGATTCCCAGTGGCCGGAACCGTGAAGCGAAAGCATAAACGGGTCACAGGCAAAGCAGCACGGACGTGTCGTTAGGGCTACTAGCAGTGGTCGGAGGCAGGAACAGGACTGGAACAAGGGGATAGGACTAGGACACGGGAACAAGGGTAGAGGTAGGAGTGATATAGGTTCACCGACTTTCTAGTCATTTTTTTTTATTATGCCAAGGTTAACCAACGGTGCTCCGTACGAATAGGGTATCCTGCATATATCGGCTGTTATCAAGGTGAGGGCTACAATAAACCCACACATACTATAAACAATTACCTACTCCCACCAAACACTGTCTGCACCCTCGAGCCGACGTCGCCTCGTGTGGGAAGGAGATGCAAGCCGACGGTCGCCACGGCAAGTCCGGGTGTCTATATCACTCCTACCTCTACTGCTGATCTTTTTGGGACTTCAGGATAGCCTGTTCATATGGAGCAAAGGCTGATATGTATCTGTTGATTATTTTTACAGTTTGCCTGCATTGCTCGTTTATTGTGTACAAGGCACAGCATTAAGCAGAAACTGTAGCTGTGGGGAAGAAACTAATATAAACAGGCATCTGGCTGCAGGAATAAGAAGTTTATAAAGGCAGCCAGAGAGGATCTGATTTCAGAGTGCGAGGGACCGCAGAAGGGGGATCCCAGTCAGGACAGGAGCAGCAGCATTCCCGGTGGAGGTGTGATGGTACTGCAGACCAGGCATGACTGGATGAACCTGACATTAACAAAAGGTGAACTCAGACCTTGTGTACAGTACAGCATGAGTTTTTTTTAACCTCATCTAGTATCGTATATAATAATATCTCGGTAGGCTGTTTACATATTTTTTCAGCAACTACTATAAGAACAGGTTACAAATTAGAAGAATATCTTCATTACTGACCTAGCGGGTTCTTCTAATTCCTCCTCCTCCTCCTCCTCCCTCCTCCTCCTCCTCCCCCCGTCCTCCTCCTCCTCATATAGACCTATATTCAGGAGATTAATTCCATGCACTGTTTCAAAACAGGAATTTGTACTAAATTTGTCCAATCTATGCAAGTATTCATAAAAATCATAATATAGACAAATATTGCTTTAAAAACTAATTTGAAAATTATGCACGATAAGGTTGGAAACCTGTTATATAAACCAGGGGTGCGCAAAGTGGGGGGGGGCCAAAAGTTTTGCAGTGGGGGGCGCGGGGTTTACTGAGGCCCCGCACGCTTCCAGAAGGCATTTAAATGAATGCGGTGGGAGCTGCAAGGCCTCGGTAAACTTCCTTTTTACCTTGGTTCAGATGCTCCTGTTGACGCATCGCCATGGCAACACAGCGTCAAATGATGCCACAGGGTCATGTGAAGTTGCATTGCCATGGCAACGTGACATCATGACGTCAGAGCCGAGGTAAGCATGGGGAGGGGCACGAGGAGAGGTGGAGAGCCGGCAGGGGGCGCAGGGGAAAACATTGTGCTCCCTTGATATAGACTACACTGGATCCATCTGAAATAAGTCTTGTCACCATACATCTGGTGTCTATAATGCAAAACCATGCATTATTATGAGAGCAAAAGGCTTGAACAAAATATACAAAATGCCATTGATTTCATGGTCAACCACAAAATCAGCAGAGCAGATCAAGTCTGTGTATTAGATCTATTTAAAGTACAGCAGAGGTCGCTGATTATAGCCCTAGAGAGCAGACACTACTATAATTATGATGGGAAGGCAGTGCAGGAAAGGATTTTCAATAAAAACAACTGCCGCTTGTATAAAAATAGTCTTTATTTAATAATAGTCAACAATAACTTGACCTACCAATGTAGCCAGACTTATTTTCTTTAAAGATCCCACCTGACAGTGGCACTGACTTACGTGTTGGGAGAATGATGGAGAATTGACATTCAGACTGCAGATTATTATTATCGTTTATTCGTAAAACGCCAACATACTCAGCACGTTACAATGGGGGTACAGAGTGACTTCAATTGCTTAAACATAATGGCATACAAATAAGGACAAACAGATGCAGAAGGTAGCAGGGGGAAATGCTGAAACAAAATGTTTAGGGGCTGCTCATGGTGGGATGGAGTATGCTTCATGGTGGAGTATGGTCCAGCCATACAGCTGTACCTGCAAGGTTGGATGGTGTAAGGATTCTGCCCGATCCATGCCAGGTTTTGCTGTAGTTTGGGTTTTCCAGGTTGCCTGCCCTATTTGCTCAGTTCGGCCATTTTGTTTACTGGCAGCCTGCTATAGAAGGCTGCAGTTCCTAGTGGGAGTAGCTGAGCAAGGTTCTAGTTTTAGCAGCTCCTGTTGATCTTGGCTGTCACACCTTTCCCTTTTGCTGTTTGGATTCCTTTGTTGCTGGCCCCGGACCATGACCTCGACCTCGCTGCTTTCTGCCTACCCTGACCTTTTACCTGTCGCCTGGACTCTGACCACTGCCGCCAGCCCTGACTTGTGCCTACAGTACTTATTGTACCAACTTCGGATACTCTAACAGGACTCTGTCCCTGGGCTCAGGTCATTTATTCTGCATCCCTACTTCAGCCCTGCGGGTCCACTTCCTGATTCGAGATGAGCACCATCACAGATGGGAGGGGTGAATGTTAGGGGTATGCCAGATAGGCTTCCTTAAAAAGGTGAGTCTTCAGAGTGTTTAAATGTGTGTACGCTGGAGGAGAGTGAT
The DNA here is from genome assembly GCF_040206685.1 of Ascaphus truei. Taxonomy (NCBI): domain Eukaryota; kingdom Metazoa; phylum Chordata; class Amphibia; order Anura; family Ascaphidae; genus Ascaphus; species Ascaphus truei. The sequence continues at coordinate 21,764,143 of NC_134490.1, read as the reverse complement.
GGTATGTAGGAGGGAATTTCAGAGAGAAGGGACAGCATTGGAGAAGTCCTGTAGGCAGTAGTAAAAGGAGGTAATAAGGCAGGGGTGGCGGATGTCATGGGCAGAATGGTGGGGACATTTAGGGGTATATTTGGGGACAAAGGCTGATGTCTTTTAGCACACGGGAGCAGGGGCTTCTCTGCTGGCCTGATTTTTGCTCACAGGCTTCTTTAATACAGCAGAATAAGAATACGGTGACTCAACTTCCATGGGTTACAACCGACCTTATTACGCTGTACAATCTTAGGGATAGAAAAAAGGACAGAAAAGCATAAAACCCTCATGGTGAAGTATTTGATTCAATTTAGTGTTATATAAAGGGGGGATAATATATGCATGTACAAAAAAGACAGCATTAAAAGCATTTAGGTATAAAAACCATAAACGTGAACATCAGGGTAAATCCTCACACCGACTTCCAGCCTTGTTCAAATGATAGCAGAAGACTGGTACACTGAGTCACTAGAAAAAAAGGGGATAGCAACGCTATCCACTAAATTATAAACTAGTGTAGGATTAAATGTTAATATGTGACTGGTGAAACTCATTCATGTGAAACATACCAATTCACAGATATAGTCTGTTTGTATCCTCAAATTTCCTTAACTAAAGTCCGGACATCAATCGTTTTGTTTTGGAGATGTAATCAATATACATCCCATTTAGCTGTAGACAGCTCTTCGTGTTGTTATTCACACCTGAATTAAACAGGGATATGCTAGACAGATTTCAGATTTGTTTGTTTGCCATCTGGCGGACAGGCGCCGAACTACAAAGTGAATATGTTACTGTACGTTAGTTAGCCTACAGTATGTAGAATAAGTCTTAATCAGGTGCCATACTGATCCAGAAACAAACTGCAATGCATTACAATTCCTCATTGTTTTATGGCCTTGACCATTTAAGACGTTATCAAAATCTGGTTGTTTTAATATTTTGTTGCAAAACATAAATGTTCAGTGTGTTCTCCTTATACTTGTGTTCACTCATTCCTGACAGTTTCGTGAGATGAAATGAGACAGAGTGCAATGTCAATTGCTTCGAGGAAACCTGATTGTAGCTTCGTATATTTATATTTTCTGCAATTAATGATGCAGCAGATAAGAAAGCCACTGTATCAGAAATATATGGCTATATCATTGCCAATTATGAATACTTCAGGGATTTAGCTAGGTGGAAGAAGTCTGTGCGCTATACTTTGTCAATTAATGATTGCTTCATTCGCATTGCCCCTCCCCCCACCCGGGGGTCAGAGGAGGTTTTTGGGTAATGGCCCTATCCTTTGCGAATATGTTTGATCATGGCAATTTCAAAAGGAGAATAAACGGGACCAACAGATTGAATCATACTTCCCAATCTCGCAATGGGACACCATGTACATATAATTGTGAGCAGCAGCCCCAGCCTCATTATACCTTGACAGGTCCATCTGGTTACCTGGTCCTACCTGACTACTATCAACAGAAGTTGAACCTTGATTTTACCTCTATGGCTCAGTATGGCTACCTACCCGAATATCATCCTGCCATAATATCGGCCGCATCAGCAAAGTTGTCAAGAATTCTAACGAAGGTCAATATAATATAAAATATTTTATTAACTTTTTTGCCCTATGACACGAATAGCGCGTAATACTGAACATTGAATGATATGATACAGTACACGTGAACTCAAGAGTGAACGTGTGAGTGTGTGTGCACTGCACGCATGCATGGGTGTGTATGGTACCTGTATACTTAAAGCATTTTCGTTTTAATGTTTTCAGAAACAATATATTTCAACCTTACTTTACCTTGTATTACTTTTCTACACTTTTTCTAAATCTTCTAATTCGCGCTTGTTTTGGCACAGTGCATACTAGTCCACTTTATCTGATAGATTCTGTGCAATAATATTATCACGTTTAATAAAAATGCACTATAACAGGGACTTGTCCCCTGAGGAAGTGCGTTGAAACGCGTTGAGGAAGTGCGTTGAAACGCGTTGGGTGGTGGTTAGTGACATTTATTAGAGTGCCACCAGCGTGCCATTAGCGGAGACACATTGGGGAAAATTGTTTTCCTACCCGGTCCAAAGTGGACTGCGAATATCGGAGTGCAGCAGTGACAGAGCTGCACTTCCGTGTATGCGTGCGCACCCCTCTGGGAGTCCTGCAGTCGGTACATGGAGCGGCCCCACACGGCTACGGGTCACAGTAAGGGAATCAATCCCAGGCAGTGTTGTCCTACGGATTACCATAGGATTGGAGGTGCATGCAGCAGCAGAACCGGCCACCATTTGGACTAACGCTCATCACCTGAGCTGGACCCTGTACCTGTGGAAGAAATATCCCCAATGCCCTTTGATTTTCGGTTATTGTATGAGACAATGATCAAGACTCTCTAAAGAACTTCTAGTTTCAACAGGACTGGACTTTTCCATATTGGTCAGGTTTTTTTCACTGAATTGTTTTGTTATAAGGCGCCGTTTTTATCTTTTTTTGCTAACTAATATGTGATTTGTAATATTTCACTTGGTACAGGCAGCCTTTCCTATATTTTAGGCACTGTTTTGTTATTAGTGATTATAGTATATTATTCACTTGTAAGAATTAGCACTGTAGCACATAATCTTTTTTTTGCACAGGGAATTACCCCTGGTTAATTAAAGCAGCCTCAGAGCTCTGAGAATCCAGCAGAGAGAGAATTGATTGCAGCCACTCAATTAACTAGTCTCCACCTGGACTAATGAGAGCTCTATAAAAAGCCTTGTGTGAGACACAGGAGAGGGATTCCTTAGCTCAGGGGTGAGCAGAGTTTTTCTATTGCACCCCCCCCCCCCCCTGTGTGCTGGCTCCAGAGCTCGCGCCACCCCTCCCCAGTGACCTGGCGTCAAATGCAGCCGAGGGTCACGTGACCCACGGCGTCATTTGATGCGCATTTCGTTGCTGAAACATCACGTCACATGTCCCGCGGCGTCATTTGACCCTGCGTTGTCATGCCGATGTGACCAGAAGCCGGCTGAATGAGGTAAGTTGAGGTTGCAGAGACCTTGCGCGGTCCTCCGGCCTTTCATTTAAATGCCTCGGGGAAGTAAGTACTTAGAAAGCCCTCTGGGTTTGTTATTTTGTTATTTTTGTATGTTTTGCCTGGATAAAGTAATGGCTCAATAAAGTAAAGAAATAATTGCACCCAAATCAGGCTCAATTATATGAACCTCTGTACACATCTCTTACATGCACACTGACATGTTTCATGCTTTTTGCCTCACATAACTGTACTGTGAGTGGGTGTGTGCTTATCGTTACCCACACACACGGTCTCACGCAGTGATCCCATTGTGATACATGCCATGCATGATAAATACAGAACAGCTGGGTGCATGCACGATACTACAATTCACAGTTTAGAGTTCTGTCCCCCTCCCCGTGCCCTCCACCAACCCCACCTTGTTAATGAAAAACTTACAGTACCACTTTGTACAATAGCAGAAAATAAATACATATTCTGCAGTCTGTGTGTATATATATATATATATATATATATATATATATATATATATATATAATGTATGTATACATATACTGCAGTCTGTGTGTGTATGTGTGTATATATATATATATATATATATATATATATATATATATAATGTATGTATACTTATACACAGTACAATTTGTTTGTGTATGTAAAATTATATTTTATCGATTCAATAGGACCACAAACCTCCCACCTTGTTGTTGAACTTTTACATTGTTAAATCCTGTAGCTATGAAACAGGATTCTGAAAAAAAAATGCCATATATTTTTCCCTGAAGACGTTTTGTTTGCAAGCATTCCTGTTTCATAGTCCCCATGTCAACTTTTCATATTTTTCAAGGCTGTACACTTGGTTTTACAAATGATTCCTTATAACTATTTAAAAAGGAAAACTTCTCTTCCTCAAATTAATAATTGTATTCATTCTATAGAGCAATTATGCAAACGTCTGCTCTAATAGATGAGGAAGTGCGGTGTGTTGGAAAGGCTTGTTGGATTTTTAGCGAAACTGTCCGCTCCAGTGACTCTAACCAACCACCTGTAGTCACAAAATCCAATCTTTTCTAGTTAGGCACTGTTTTATTTATATTTATAATGAGCACACGCCATGTTACTACTGCAATTCACCTGAGATCAATGGTAGGAAACTGTTATGGATTTCCATATATCAGGTTGGAAAATGTGCCGGTAAAACACACAGGTTTGCAGATTGTTCTAAATTATGTAACAGTGTGAATACAATTGGAGATATAACTGCTGTGCACTGTTTTTGTAGCCTTAAGCCACATTTATATTGGATGTGATGGTATGCATGTGTGTGGCACAAACAACAGACCTCTTCTCTATGAGGCCACCCATAGTGCGCACGATTTTTTAAGACATGATTTTGTCTTTTCGCGTCATGGTCACGTGAGTGGTTCAGCCAATGAGTGCGAACCTTCCTGGTGACACCTTCGCAATGCATCCGCCACGCCTCCCCATCGCCTCGGACAACAGTGCAGGGATTGCGCGAGCGATGCCGTGTGCTCTGTCGCGCATGCGCGCCTACTATAATCTCCACCTTATTGATCTGGATTCATCATGAGTTCGTTACAGATGTTGCACCAGTGTATTCAGAACCAGGAATCTGGTATTCAAACTGCCTATGTTTAACATCGTAGGGGTACAAAATAAGTGTTATGTCTGAAGACTTCTTATACTGTTCTATTAACAGGGATCTTCACCGGAAACAAATCTTCACTTTAAGGACCAGAACATTCACACTTATACTTACTGTATGAGTCTGTGTGTGTTTTTTATATATATATATATATATATATATATATATATATATATATATATATATATATATATATATATATATATATATAACAAACAAAAAAGTGTGGCGCCAAAAAATAATATTACTGTGATAGAATGAATAAATGAAACTATAATTATTAAATGAAGAATTGTGTAAAGTGACAAATATATTAAAATTGTGTATATCTCTTAAATTAGTGTGACCTTAATAAATTCTATTATAACACAACCAATAAAAATATCATAACAGTGCATAAACGTGCTAAAAAAAGAAACAGAAAAATCAATAAAAATCCAACCAGTCCTTCAATAATTAGTCCATAATGATGAGGTTTCCGATAATGATGAAAGGGGTCTTTGGGCTGCTCTCACACGGGGTAAACCAACTCCACAGATATCTATAGACAGAAAAAGAGAGAGAGCGCACGCCCCATAGCATAATACTGCATAAAATTTATTAAAACAGGGGAAGGGGGTGGGGGGTGGGGGGGGGTAGGAATCGCACTCACAAGATGCAAATAGTTAAAAGGCAGTTTGTGAATATATCACCACCATCCGGTTCTGGATACTGGAACACGTCTCCGTGGACTCCTTCAGGGCTGCCAGACACGATCACCAGGAACCAGATGTATAAGGCTCCGTTCGCTGTCTGTGTGTAGTCCAAAATCCAGCTCTCACTTCCAATGGCCGCCAATTGTATTCCCGCGCTTGGTGTAGGCTTCTGCGCGTGCGCGGCGGCGTCGTGATGACGTAATCGCGCTCTCAGTACCCTGACGCGTTTCGTCACCTGACCGGTAACTTTCTCAAAGGGCTGATGCTGAATGGAATCAAGTCCTGCCCTTATATAACCAGTCCGTTGCCAGGCAACCCGTAATCGGGTGATTGATTCAACCTGAATAAAACTAATGGGGCTAATACATGTCATAGGTGCTAATAACATAGAGGACTAGTTTTCTACGGGCTGATAAGGACTAATGCACTTAAGGAATGAACATGAAGTGGATATATATATATATATATATATATATATATATATATATATATATATATATATATAATTGAAAATCCTTATGGACGATGATATAGGAACAAGAAGGATATCATAACATTAATACTAACACTAACAATAAAATTCAAGCGATTTGATACCATATAAATTATTCAATCATTGTACTGCAATGTATAATTTCAAACTCTATTCTTAAACTGTATTTAATGATTTCCCAATAGGAAAATCCACAAAATAAATTTATCTGCAAAATATACTGTATACAAAATTTATTTTCACACTCTCCATAAGTGTGGATAACTATGCCATACATTGCACTACATGATCAACACATAAAAACAGGATCACATTAATCTAAACAATAAATTCAGATCTAGAACAACAGATCTCAATCATGATTAAAACAGCATTATCCATAAATTCCAATTCCATATCCATATATAGAAAAAGATTTAGAACCCATATGCAATATAAAGAATGAGTGTACACAGAGAGAAAGATGTATGTGGAGAAGTTCATAGATTCCCTTTTGGGTTAATAAATTGTATCTATATATCTTCTTGATGTGTCTGAATACTGAAAATACATACAGATTATATATATTTTCCTCGGTGTTCAATTTATTACACTCTATACCTCAAATACTATAGGATATAGGAATTGGATTCACTTGTTACCACAGAAACAAGAAAAGAGTGACCTGTAATAGTCACACTCAAACCCCTGTATTAATACAATGGGTTAACAGAGAAAAGAAGAGAGGAAGGGCAAGGTATAGAATTGTAATGGTTTTGTACTAAACTTATATTTTATACATAGTGACGCCTACAATAAAGGGAATTTCTAAATATAAATGATTAAAATTGTAATATTGGATAAAAGAACCAAAAAAAAAATATTAAAAATAAAATAAGAAGGGAATAATAAACACCTCTTCAAATATTGTAGGAGGTGAAAATGGGATAAGTGGGGATAAAAATGGAAGAAAATTTCTGGGAATGGGGGAATGTGGAGTGATTGGGGAGATGGGAGAGGAAAGGAGGCTTGAGGAAAGGGAATCGTGGGATAGGAAGGGAGGGAGGGAAGATGTACTAAATGAGGGAGTGTGGAAAAAAGAGGACCGCAGGCGAGAACTATTTCTAAGTTCCCTTTGAGGAGAGCGAGGAGAGTCCAAGAGGTCAGGAGATCAGACCAGTGTACTAGCATCCAGACACTCATTGAGTCCACCGGGGGTAAGAGTCCCCAACTGGTGGATCCAATAAGTCTCCTGTCTGCACAAGATCTTATACCGATCGCCCCCCAGAGCACAGGGAGATATAAATTCCAGGCCCATGATTGACATACATTTTGGGTCCTGGTTGTGTGTGATTTTGTAGTGTCGGGAAATACTATTGGTGTTTAGTCCCTTAATGATACTCCTTCTGTGCTCTAGGAAACGGGTGCAGAGGGATCTGGTGGTGCGTCCCACATAACGTAGGCCGCAACCACACTGGATGCAGTACACCACAAATGAACTAAGACAATTAATGTGGTTCCTGACCTGATAGATAATATCTCTGTTGAAGGAGCTGAAATTGGACCGGGCTTTCAAGTGCCTACAGGTGATACACCTGCCTCGTCCACATTTATGGTTACCTAGGGGGCCTTTTAAAGTTGTTTTTTCAGAGTTATTAACTGTTTTTAATTTAGATGGAGCTATAATACTCTTCATGCTTCTGGCCTTCCTGTAGACAATTGATGCACGATCCGAAAGAATGCCTTTCAAATGGGGGTCACATCTGAGAACTCCCCAGTGATTGCTCATGATTTTTTGAATTGCTTTATGAGACTGATTGTAGGTAGTAATAAACCTTACACTGGATGTAACAGTTTCGTCTCTAATCACTGGTGAGTTATAGCTCTGACGAGAAGTGACCTGTCTATTATTGGATGTTTTTAACATAGTTGATCTATCCATGGAGCTGACTTTCTTAAAGGACTCATTAATTAGTTGGTTATCATAACCCTTCTGTTTAAATTTCAAACTGAGTTCTCTTGACTGCTGAACAAAATCAATCTCTCTTGAACAGTTTCTCCTGATACGGTGAAACTGTCCAAGAGGAATATTATGTAGCCACTGTTTGTGATGGTTGCTGGACGCATGTACATAGTTGTTAACTGAGACTTCTTTGAAATGTGTGGGACGGAGAGGAGGCAGAACTACAGGATATTCTTAAATCATTTGATGAAAACCCTTTAGGATTAAAATTCACATTTAATATAGATGCCACTTCCATAGTCTTTTTGGATTTATTACTCACATTTGATGATAATTTAGATATTATTACAGCCACACATTTCAAAGAAGTCTCAGTTAACAACTATGTACATGCGTCCAGCAACCATCACAAACAGTGGCTACATAATATTCCTCTTGGACAGTTTCACCGTATCAGGAGAAACTGTTCAAGAGAGATTGATTTTGTTCAGCAGTCAAGAGAACTCAGTTTGAAATTTAAACAGAAGGGTTATGATAACCAACTAATTAATGAGTCCTTTAAGAAAGTCAGCTCCATGGATAGATCAACTATGTTAAAAACATCCAATAATAGACAGGTCACTTCTCGTCAGAGCTATAACTCACCAGTGATTAGAGACGAAACTGTTACATCCAGTGTAAGGTTTATTACTACCTACAATCAGTCTCATAAAGCAATTCAAAAAATCATGAGCAATCACTGGGGAGTTCTCAGATGTGACCCCCATTTGAAAGGCATTCTTTCGGATCGTGCATCAATTGTCTACAGGAAGGCCAGAAGCATGAAGAGTATTATAGCTCCATCTAAATTAAAAACAGTTAATAACTCTGAAAAAACAACTTTAAAAGGCCCCCTAGGTAACCATAAATGTGGACGAGGCAGGTGTATCACCTGTAGGCACTTGAAAGCCCGGTCCAATTTCAGCTCCTTCAACAGAGATATTATCTATCAGGTCAGGAACCACATTAATTGTCTTAGTTCATTTGTGGTGTACTGCATCCAGTGTGGTTGCGGCCTACGTTATGTGGGACGCACCACCAGATCCCTCTGCACCCGTTTCCTAGAGCACAGAAGGAGTGTCATTAAGGGACTAAACACCAATAGTATTTCCCGACACTACAAAATCACACACAACCAGGACCCAAAATGTATGTCAATCATGGGCCTGGAATTTATATCTCCCTGTGCTCTGGGGGGCGATCGGTATAAGATCTTGTGCAGACAGGAGACTTATTGGATCCACCAGTTGGGGACTCTTACCCCCGGTGGACTCAATGAGTGTCTGGATGCTAGTACACTGGTCTGATCTCCTGACCTCTTGGACTCTCCTCGCTCTCCTCAAAGGGAACTTAGAAATAGTTCTCGCCTGCGGTCCTCTTTTTTTCCACACTCCCTCATTTTGTACATCTTCCCTCCCTCCCTTCCTATCCCACGATTCCCTTTCCTCAAGCCTCCTTTCCTCTCCCATCTCCCCAATCACTCCACATTCCCCCATTCCCAGAAATTTTCTTCCATTTTTATCCCCACTTATCCCATTTTCACCTCCTACAATATTTGAAGAGGTGTTTATTATTCCCTTCTTATTTTATTTTTAATATTTTTTTTTTGGTTCTTTTATCCAATATTACAATTTTAATCATTTATATTTAGAAATTCCCTTTATTGTAGGCGTCACTATGTATAAAATATAAGTTTAGTCCAAAACCATTACAATTCTATACCTTGCCCTTCCTCTCTTCTTTTCTCTGTTAACCCATTGTATTAATACAGGGGTTTGAGTGTGACTATTACAGGTCACTCTTTTCTTGTTTCTGTGGTAACAAGTGAATCCAATTCCTATATCCTATAGTATTTGAGGTATAGAGTGTAATAAATTGAACACCGAGGAAAATATATATAATCTGTATGTATTTTCAGTATTCAGACACATCAAGAAGATATATAGATACAATTTATTAACCCAAAAGGGAATCTATGAACTTCTCCACATACATCTTTCTCTCTGTGTACACTCATTCTTTATATTGCATATGGGTTCTAAATCTTTTTCTATATATGGATATGGAATTGGAATTTATGGATAATGCTGTTTTAATCATGATTGAGATCTGTTGTTCTAGATCTGAATTTATTGTTTAGATTAATGTGATCCTGTTTTTATGTGTTGATCATGTAGTGCAATGTATGGCATAGTTATCCACACTTATGGAGAGTGTGAAAATAAATTTTGTATATATTTTGCAGATAAATTTATTTTGTGGATTTTCCTATTGGGAAATCATTAAATACAGTTTAAGAATAGAGTTTGAAATTATACATTGCAGTACAATGATTGAATAATTTATATGGTATCAAATCGCTTGAATTTTATTGTTAGTGTTAGTATTAATGTTATGATATCCTTCTTGTTCCTATATCAACGTCCATAAGGATTTTCAATTATATATATATATATATATATATATATATATATATATATATATCCACTTCATGTTCATTCCTTAAGTGCATTAGTCCTTATCAGCACTTAGAAAACTAGTCCTCTATGTTATTAGCACCTATGACATGTATTAGCCCCATTAGTGTTATTCAGGTTGAATCAATCACCCGATTACGGGTTGCCTGGCAACGGACTGGTTATATAAGGGCAGGACTTGATTCCATTCAGCATCAGCCCTTTGAGAAAGTTACCGGTCAGGTGACGAAACGCGTCAGGGTACTGAGAGCGCGATTACGTCATCATGACGACGCCACGCACGCGCAGAAGTCTACACCAAGCGCGGGAATACAATTGGCGGCCATTGGAAGTGAGAGCTGGATTTTGGACTACACACAGACAGCGAACGGAGCCTTATACATCTGGTTCCTGGTGATCGTGTCTGGCAGCCCTGAAGGAGTCCACGGAGACGTGTTCCAGTATCCAGAACCGGATGGTGGTGATATATTCACAAACTGCCTTTTAACTATTTGCATCTTGTGAGTGCGATTCCTACCCCCCCCCCACCCCCCACCCCCTTCCCCTGTTTTAATAAATTTTATGCAGTATTATGCTATGGGGCGTGCGCTCTCTCTCTCTTTTTCTGTCTATATATATATATATATATATATATGTAACATAAACACACAAGTGTATTGTATTGTATATCTTTATTTATATAGCGCCAAAAGTGTACTCAACACCTCACAAAGAATACAGTACAGGGAATTAAAATAATACAATAAGCGCAGCAAAATCAGACAATAGAAAAGGAAGTCCCTGCCCTGAAGATATTAATAATCTGTTTATTATTAGCAAATAAAGAAATAAATAACCACTTTGGATACTGCTTTGGTCTCCAGGATATTATTAAGACTTTAACCCATTCTGTGTAAGAGGAGCCAGCAACAAGTTGCTTTGCAATGCATCGCTAAACCTAACAGCACTAAATGGGCTAACACTATGGGGGATCCATTGCTGTGAGTCAAGTCATTCGGGTCATTCAGGATGAATCCGGGTTGTAAGGAAACTATCAGGCCTGCGTCTATTTTTGTAGCTTTTGATTTTTTGTTTATTTTTGTGCCATCGGCAAGAATTATTTGTATGGTGTGTTTTGGGATTTTACTGTTCTTGATCATTGGGCATGGATTGTTTAGTGTTTTTTTTTTAATGCTCTTTATTGGACGTTGCAGCGAGTGCCCCTGATGATGAGAAGGACGGCCTTCATCCCGGGAGGTGTAAGTAACAAAAATGTATTTAAAGTGTTCATTGATAGACACATTTCCAATCTTGGTCCCCATTAACGTCTTAGGTAAGAACAGGGCCAGTCAATGGGTTTAATGGCTTAGGACAGTATTTACTATGTTATCATATATTGTAATGTATATATTGTTTTCTTTTTATTTGTATGCTTTTCAATGGGCGCATATCCTATTTGGCACATTTGCCTAATAGGACTATTGCCCATTACTGGGGGAGGGGGGATTTAACACCTTTATTACCTTAACGATTAATCACGAAGGAAATTAAAGGGGGGTTATTAATGTTTTTTTTAATATTGTTTAATTTTGGGGGATATTTTTTAGTATTACAGGTTCCCATTTATTGCCCATGTGGCTATCTAAGACCCCCATTGAGGGGCCTAGGTATTCACAGTGACAATCAATGGTTTTATGTTTAACATTTATTTTTAAAGTGATTTTTAGCATTTTTTTTAAATGTGTATTTTTGTTAATGCCCAAAACCACTATCAGCCACATTTGGCTTTAAGGCATCTTGGGCATTAGTCTAGAAGCAGGGGTAGGTATGTTGCTTCTGGGGTAGAGGGTAGTGGCCCCAGGGGAGGATGGGTAGCCCGCCCAGAGGGGCAGGGGGGACGGGTTATCCATGCAATGCTTTACTACACACTAAGGTGGGCAACAGGGGTAGGTAGTGCATGTATTTATGTATTACTCTCATTGGTAACCACAGGCATCAAATGGGTTAATGTTATTTCTATCATAGGCTTCCTTAATAATAGTTATTACTGAAGCCTATGATAGAAGTATGATGTATCCGGCCATTAGTTCCTAATATCTCGTCTTTTACCATGAGAAGCAAGTAACATCCTGTACCTCATTCATCCCGTATGGCAGGTGTTCTCAACTCCAGTCCTCAAGCCCCCCCAACAGGTCAGGTTTTGAGGATATCCCTGCTTCAGCACAGGTGGCTCAATCAGTCCCTGCTTCAACACAGGTGGCACACCAGCCTTCGACTGAGTCTCTGATTGAGCCACCGTGCTGAAGCTGGGATATCCTGAAAACGTGACCTGTTGAGGGGGCTTGAGGACTGGAGTTGAGCACTGCTGCCATACAGGGTCAATGATTTTAAGGCACCCAATATAGTTCACGCTTTTTAAGATGAGACGTCCGGTTGTCACCTCTCGGTACATTAATCCAGTCTATTGCTTGAAATCGCAGTTAGCTGACTGTGTGTCCACTAGAACAGAAATGTTGAGCCAACTGGGACTTTAAATCCCTATTCCTAAACTTTACTCTTATGTTCACTTAAATTCTCTGTTCTTGGCCGGGCGGGGAAAGACGCGCATGGAACTAACAAGTAGAGGTAGGAGAAAAAGTAACGCCGATAGGGGTGGGTGTCATGGTATTAGGAGCTGACAATACAGTGTCCTAACTTCTATCGGAAAAGGTAACTATTACACTCAAGTAAAAATCTATTATGTTTTTATGACTGATTTAATAAAGTAATATTAAGGTCAGGCCTTTCACGTCAAGGCATTAAAATACGGGACAATTATGCATCCCGACAGACCTTTCTGGGATGAAGGGACCAGTGGTGGATTCTCGATTAGGCCGACTAGGCTATAGCCTAAAGCGTGTATAGAAATTCAAACCACAGAGCAGTCCAAACAATCCAGTGCTCCAAAAAAAATTCCTGTAGAGGTGTGTGACTGGGGATACACTGTATATAAGTGTCTCTAAATATTGTAATAGACACACCATGTGCGTCAGCCTGTGAGCAATTGCCAGCAAGGATAATGTATAAGAAGGTAATGAGTAAACAAAGATAGCAAATGAAAGGCTTGTTACCGACTGGCTGCCACATGCAGCACGATCACGTCGTAGTAAAATTACTCACAGGTAGGTGAAGTAGGAAAGATGATTATAAATCTTGTGCAATCACTGGGAGCCGGCGTCTCCTCCAACAGCGGCCTCCGATGACGGGCAGCGCGGCGTCACGAAATAGGGGAATCCCCGCGATGGAGCTCAGTAGCCACAGCCAGGGCAAATCCCTCCGTATGGTAAAGGGGGGCGAACGGGCCCCAAAACCGAAGACTCCGTCACTGGACAGACGCAGCCCCAGTGCGGCTCGTCAATGATAAGTAACCGCCTGCCTCTTTCACCGGAATGGGTTGCTGTGTATAGCAGGGAGGAGGTCACAGCTGGTATCCAAATGAAAGCTTGCAGCAGCGTATCACCAGCGGCGGGCAGCCAGGTAAGGGGTAGTAGTCTAGAGTAATGGAAAAAACCAGAGCACAGCCCACCAGCACATCACAGGACACGAGGGTCTTCTTTAGAATGGTTTATTGATAAAAGAACATAGGGCAGAGTTCCTAAAGACGCTCTGACACGTTTCGCGCACAGGGCGCTTTATCAAAGAGTGGTCTGTTAGGACACACAACAGCTCATATATAAAGGATATTACTTGATTACCTCAGGTGTATAGCATGATGATTTAGCTCCATCTACCAATCATGAACAGAATAAGTAGATTAATGGGTAATCAAAAAGGGACTAACACACACATCCTAATACTGTACATGGGCAAAAACACATTTAAAAACACGTTTGTACTGCAAGTACAACAATGAAAAATGATAAAAACACTATTTAATCAAAGAATAATAAAAACACTATAAGGTACCACCCTAGGTCAAAAAATCAAATGAATAGATAACATTATCATAAACACCAAGATTCAAAGACATATGAATAGATGTAACACATATAAAAGTATAAAAGTATGTATATGTAGATTGCGTGGGACGACTGGATCTAGTCTATCACTAAAGATAAGGAACAGATATTTAAAAAGTGACCATTTGTCAATGTTGAATAACCGCTGAACCAATAATCAGTGGTACATTCCAAACCGATTAGATATTAAATGTATTAATCCATGAGAAAATGTTTAAGCTCCCATTCTACGTTTAACCCCTTAGGGTATAACGTATCCATGGTAAATATCCAATGCATCTCTCTCTTGTTGAGGGTGTTGAGTCTATCACCCCCTCTAACCCATGGGGCAATGTATTCAATCCCAGAGAATTGGAAATTAGCAATGCCCCCTTTGGGACACTGCAGAAAGTGTCTTGATACCGGGTGTTCTAGATCTCTCTTTATTATTAGTCTAGCATGTTCTGCCATTCTGGTTTTGAGGGGCCTAATGGTCCTCCCTATATACTTTTTATTACATCCACAGTATATCATATATACCACGAAACTTGTGTGGCAATTGATAAATGTGGACATTTTGTAATTAAATTTGGGGTAAATCGTTTGAAATTGTTTGATAGATTTAGCATATTTACACGAACTACATCTTCCACATGTGTAGAAACCAGAAGGAATATTCGATAAATGATCTGGTGCAGAGGACAAAAGGCTGGGGGATAGTGAGGATGCCAATGTTCTGGCCTTTTTAAAAACAAACTTAGGGTCTTCTTTTTAGTGACCATATCAGGGTCCGAATCTAGTTTTAAAAATCTATAAGGACTGTGGTTCATGTATATTTATATACTCCAGCCATCTCAAGTTAAAAGATCGACTCTCTATGGATGCCCCCTGAGGATCCAATATAAAGATTGACTCTACTGTATGTGAAAAAAAGACATTTCTATTATTCTTTGAACCACCATCTCTTCAGTTCTTGTTTTATGAGTGCTTCTCAGTGACATGTTCGGTATACTATAAGGAATTTATTCCTAACCAAGATTGACTTTTTGTTATTACGTTGTTTGCATTTATTGTGTACTTTTCTTTTATCCATTATTTATTTTAAATGGATGAAGAAAATTTGAATGAAGAAAACCAGGATGACATTAATGTATCCAATGCATTTATTCATGAATGTGATGATAACTTTAAAAGAAAGAAAAGAGCTTTACATATTTTTGATGAAAAAACCACAGACCTGACTTGTGATAGTCTCGCCGATCTGATAGATTATTTTATCAGACTGGAGAGACTCCTTACCCAAGATATCAAGATCTGGTGGGATATCACAAGTCTGGAAAATTACTTATTGGCTAATCGTATTCCAAGAGGTTTACGTTTAAAAAAGATGCCCTCATTTGTTTTTTCCAATACTGAGTTTGAGAGAAAGTGGAAATTGATCCTGAACGACTGTTCTAATAAACTTAAAGAACTTATTATTCAATCTAAATCTAAACCCTCGTGTCCTGTGATGTGCTGGTGGGCTGTGCTCCGGTTTTTTCCATTACTATTGCCTAAAGCGGCAAACATTTTTGGGGCAAAATGTGAGTGTGAGAAAGCCTTACCTTTTTCAGAGGGTCCCCTGTCCTGAAGCGTTGTATCGTCATGGCGACTCAACATCAAATGATGCCGCAACGTCACATGATAACGACTTTCCATGACAACTCGGCATCATGGTTCGGAGTGATGTCGTGTTGCCAGACAACGCATTATCCAATGACGTCGGACGCTGTGGAAGAGGGCCACCCATGTGCCTACAGGTGGCAGAAAGGTAAGTTTGCCAATGGACAGGACAAGTCAATGAAATAAGGGAGAATCCCGTTTATACAGGATGTCTGGCAACCGTAATTTTGACTGCGTTTTTCCATGACTGTTTTTCCTACATATGAAAAAGGCATGACACAATGTTTATTTTTTCCACTTATTAAATAAAGCTACAAACTATTTGATGCCTCAAATGTATCTCTTTTTACCAAGGGCACCCTTAGAGTAGAATTTCCCTTAAAATAAAAATAATAATCCTCACCCTGCCAAGCAGAAATGTCACTTTAAATTGTATTGTCTGTGTGATGCGTTTGTTTCTAAATAATGATTTTAACATAAATGCTGCTGAAATTAAAAGTGATGTTCACTGTCATGGAAACCAACTCCGATGTGTTTTTCAATGCAGTGCAATATAGATTTTTTATAGTAATGTACCAATAAGGCAAATCTAGGTGGTTTATTAACATTCTCTAACGAAGTAAGCTTACTTTGTAATTTCACATTAGAATCTCTAATTGGTTGCTTTTATATTTGTTCCAAGGAAAATGGAACACTAATCTCCACTATCTTATTGTACCAAAAACATCTAATTAAGAGTCGCCTGCGTTTACGCATACTGCATTAAGAAAAAGAAGAGGATTACATCTTTTCTCTGAACATAAAACAGAAGAGGCGTCGTGGATTCAGTGTATCAACCTTCTTTTTTTAGACATCACTGTACTTAACTGAATGTTCAAGTGAAACACTAAGCAGACGGATGCCAAAAAGTCATACTTTGAAAAATTGGAGGTTACAGGCATACCCCGCATTAACGTACGCAATGGGTCCTGAGTTTGTAAAGCAAAAATGTACTTAAAGTGAAGTACAACCTTTTTCCCACTTCTCGATGCATGTACTGTACTGCAATCATCATATACGTGCATAACTGATATAAATAACGCATTTGTAACAGGCTCTATATTCTCCCCGCTTGCGCACAGCTTCAGTACAGGTAGGGAGCCGGTATTGCTGTTCAGGACGTGCTGACAGGCGCATGCGTGAGCTGCCGTTTGCCTATTGGGTGATATGTCCTTACTCGCGAGTGTACTTAAAGTGAGTGTCCTTAACGTGAGTGTCCTTAAACCGTGGAATGCCTGTACTTTATATTATGTTTAAGAAGGTAGCGAATTCTCATAGCAGCGTTCTGCATTAAAGATGTGGAAAACTTTCATATGTAGTCACAAATCATGGAAAATTAGCCTTTGTTTTAAATTGTGAACAAACATGCGTTTAATTCAGAGTTCAGAAGCGCTTCGCCAAGCTTTGTGTATTGCAATTCTATTTAAGATGAGAGATGTGCGACCCTGCACAGAATCACTTTTGATCTAACTTTACAAAGGCGCCAAAAGTTCTATCGAAATGGCAGAATTTGTCAAAATAATTGCTTTTTTGCCTTTTTTTAAATGTCGAAACAGCAGCCCCACAACTTAAGAAAATGGTTTGTTTTTTTTGCAAGTTTGATCGAATTCCTAAAGCGAAAGTGAAAATGCCCATTGACTTGTCCTCACAATTCAAAATCGGTGATATTCTGATATTCCATTCATATGAAGTGGAGTAAAGGTGTGCTAAAGCTTAGCACCCCTTTTGCGGATCAGGGCTTAAGTGCGTAACCCAGGTGTTCTCAACTCCAATCCTCAAGCACACCTTCCCCCCCCCAACAGGTCATGTTTTCAGGATATGCCTGCTTCAGCACAGGTTTTCAACTGAGCCACTGATTGAACCTTCAAATCTGACCCCTTTGGGGAGGGGTCTTAAAGACTGGAGTTGAGAACCCCCTGGTGTAAACAGTTTGCCCATCTCTAGCGCACATACCACCTTTCGCTCCTTGTACTGCGATATTTCCGCTGGGAGCTTACTCATTTAGCGACATTATTTGCCCTATGAGGTTTGGCAAAACATTTTGTAGGGAAATTAATTTGGGGATGAAAATACCTAACATTTTGGGAATGCATGTTGGACTGCTTCACACGTCTGTAATCCGTATATCCAGAGGTAGCTCCTGCTGGCGTGATATGCCGGGATATTCTGTGTTATCACTGCCATGAAATGCTATGAAACTTCTGCATCATAACACCATATTCTGCATGATCAGCAGGTCCATTTGAATTTCTCCAGGCTGACAGTACCATGAGGAAATCTTTTTCTGATGAAGCATTTCTGTTGTTAATTAAACAGCAAATCGTGCTCCTCATTTTATTTCATTATTCCTTAACAGGAAAGCATAACTGACTGGTATGTCTGGAGTCCTTGAAGGTTGGAATAGTGTAAATCTCCCCTGAGTAGTGTTGGGCGATAAACAAATTCTCACGACAATGATATTAAGTCATTTATTGTGATTATGTTATTTATTGCGATAAATATCCGATTGAAAACAAAGACAACAAATTCTTCTTGATCATTTATTGTAAAATATCATTCTTGTAAAAATGCATTTTATTCTTTATGCAAAAAGCAAATGGATTAATCTTTAGCATTTTACATATAAAATATATTCTATTTTTAAATTACATTTATTTTACAAGACATTAACCCTCTGCTGTGCAGTTACCCACCTCTTATCCCCCCCCCTGTAGCAACATGGGCTATCAGTGTTTTAGAATGCTGTTTCAATCTTGAAGTCGAAGACTTAGCCACTGATTGAGCCTCCTGTGCTGAAACAGGGATATCTTGAAAACCTGTCCTGTTTGTGGCCCTTGAGGACTGAAGTTGCTCACCCCTAAGATAGTTGGAGGGGCTAGAAAATGGAAGGCATGATCCCTTTTACGTGACATTGATGTGCTGAAGAAGGCAAAAGTAGAGGGGAGAGGGGGTTAAGAGGAGAGGTACAGAAAGGTAAAGGGGGAGTTTAAAAGGAGAGAGAATGGGGGTTATGAGGCGGGGATTCATCAGAAGGAATGGCTTAAAATGTAAGTGAGAGGAAGGAGTTAAGACAAGTGAGGAAGGTATTGAAGGTGATCTGGAGCTATGATTACCAGGAGGCGGCTAGTGCTGGAAGATTTTCTTAGTCAGGTAATGTAATACTATTTTAACGCCTTCACAATGTCCTAATACCTCTTCAAGCTGCGGCTCAATGTACATCACAGTGCAAACTTACAGATCACCATGGAGTGACCATAATATCTAACATAAAAGTTAATTAAAGCAGATTCGGAGCAGGGAAAAGGAACTTTGTGAGTAGACATACAGTGCAGTTGTTCAGTCGGGATGTGCCATTAGCAGCTTGGATTAGTAGACAGGACAAAGGAAAGAAGTTATTGATAAGAGATAAAAGATCTGTAGTGCTACATTTTAGCCGGGATATTACACCCTTATTTTCAATTCAATGTATCGAAGAAAGTATTATATACTTGCATTAAATGCATAATGGATGGATTCCCCAAACAGCATGACATCTATTTTTGATGCTGAGTGATACTGATGCCGTGATTATACCGAAAAAAGCACATGTCATCGCGTGGAGCGGCGCAGCGTGGCGCCAAAACAACTAGCATAAATACAATTAAAGTGCTCATACCGATGGTGATGGTTGCGGCGCGCTGTACTGCAAAGCGGACGGCTGGGGAAGAGACTTCCAAAAGTATTTTTCTCTGGCGACGGCCGCGTCACCTGGGCGGTTCAGCCAATGAGGGTGAACCGCTCACGGCCACGCCTCCGCCATGCTTCCAATCCTCCGCTGCATAATCAAGATGCTGCTCGGCGGCAGCGCAGGGTGACGTCATAATATAGCGCTGCCGCCGAGCAGCTCTTGGACTATTGATGCCTAAGATGAAGTAGGTTGTTCTAGTTGGGACTTGGATCAGATCCAATGTAGTAACATAGCAGCTGAGAATAATGAGGGGAGAAGACACGTCCATTGTACTAATGACGTTGACATTAAATACAAAGCCACACGGTTTCTATGAAAAGGTTTGGCACAGGTGTATTTTTCCCCCAAAATCCTAGCATCAGATGTCTTCCGGGTCAGTTCACAAGCATTTTGTGATTTTGTTCTCTCCAAGATATTTGTTAAAGTTTATCAATGAGTTTTTACCCATTTATTCTTTGACATTATTTGTTGCCAAACTTACACAAATATCAGTATGTATATGTCCTACTGTAGAACCAGTTCAGCATTCATTCCCTGTGTGCAGTCCTGTCTAATCTGATAGTTCTCTCACAGGCACTATAACAGGTGGCACAGAAGGCACCCTGCTATAGTGTTCTAGCACACCCGATGCGTTCCGCATCCTTCCAGTGCCACTGTTTGTATTGCACTTACATATGGTGGATATGCATAAGGGATTCCAGGCTACCAGGAGTGGATAAATAAGTCTTTGCCAGCTGGCCTAGCACACGCTCTAGTCTGAACAGAGAGTTTCAGGCAGCCAGCAGGACAGTCACCCAATGTAATCATCCCTTGAATAAGTCTGTAATTCACTACTAACGAACTTCAGCATGCTAATAATGAATGAATGTGTATGTGCCCTATTTATTGTATCTGCATTAAGAATATCTAGCAAATTTGCTGAAGAGGGCACTTTTATCAGCAGAATATGTAGCAAATTTTGAAAAAATTCACGACCGGCCGATAAATTTTGTGTTTTTTTAAACTTGTGCAAAGGTCTCACAATTTTCTAATCGGCATATGTAAAATAGTCAATGTATAACCCTCAACAGAGGTCTGCTATTGGTTAACCTGTGTTACAGTGTATTATAGTACTTAAAAATATCCCTTGTGAGCACATTGATATGCCTTTCCCATGATCTCTTAACGTATAATGCATCCGCTGCAATATTATAATGAATTTAAGATTTCTTTACGAATTGGGATTATTTTATAGCACCTGTGGGTGGCGCTATAATTTGCAGAATGAGATCTGTAGGTATAGAGTTAAACATGAGGATGATGCTTTGTATTTCCAGTGTTCACTCTTGATAACACGCTGGGCTTTTTATTGTATTAGACAGAAAGGCTGTTTTGATTGACCCTTGTTTGCAACAGTGCTGGAAGCTTGAATAATTGAATAATTACTATTCTTTTCCTTTTTACTTTACAGGAAGCAGTCAGGCAGTTAATTAGCTAAAAGTGCATATGAGAATCGTGTTCATTTGTAGCTACTTTGAAAGAGGAGAAATTAAGAGTTTTGAGAAGTGATCTTTTTTTCACACAAAGCTTCTCAGCCGATAACATTCTTTTGTACTGGTTTTATCCTAACTTTTCACTCAAAAGACTTTAATAAAACACCATCACAGTGCTGGCCAAAACACTATAAGAATTGTGGATGACATCCTTGAGCAGGATTAAATTTAGACATTGTTAACAAATGAATGACTTTAGTTGAATAGACATATGGTTCATCTGAAGAGACGCAGGTTTTGGGCTATGGGAATGTGGGAGCAAAATTGTCTTAGAGGTATTTGCACCATGTGTACCAATATTCTTTGCTCTACATATGCATCAGCTAAAGATTTGGGGACTAAATCAACCAGCACAAACAATAAGGATTGCTCAGGATATCAATGTGTATTATTTCATATCTGCCCAAATTGTCCCCCTATTTGATGGGGAGGTAGACATAGGTAGGTAAAAATATATACAGTAGCAACTGAACCAAAGTCCAAACAGAGGGAACCAAGTCCAAGAAGTATCTTTACATGTGTACTCAATTGGGTATAATATGAAGAAAAATATATACGTCATATAATAGAGAAACTCAATATCCCTTTATTAATCTGTTACAGTTTTTTGTAACTGTTGAAGTGTATCAAATCCTAGTCAGACCCACATTTCAACTAGAAGGTAATGTTATATTGTCACAATCACAACAAAATAATATTTTTATGACAATATTGCCTATAGTTGCAATTTGGTCTCACCTCACTGGGTTCTGATACACTTTAACAACACTATATGCAGATCAAAACAGTAACAGACGGTAGTAAAGGGACATTGAGTTCCCCAATTATATCAATTAAGATAGTTAAAGTTATTATTTATGTACCATTTTTTTAGGTTTCTAGTCTGGGGTTATTAGGGACTGATTAGCTGAAAGTGCTCACAAGGATCTTGCCAAATTGGAAAGATTTTAAATGTTTTACAAATGTGTATACAGTGTAGATTTTAGCGGGTTGTTTCATTAGAGGATATATTAAGACCAGTGTTTTGTTGTAAGACGAATATGTGAGCCTTTCATTTATAATGCCAGAATGATTGAAATCATGCTTTTCATTCATAAACGCTCGATAAGTGGAGAGGGAATAATCTTTAATAATATTATTTGTTAATTACACTCAAAATTATAAGGTTTCCGACTGGCATATTTTCCTCTAAAAGCCATGTTAATTTGTACAAGTTGTGCAAACAAAAAAAAAATTGCCCAATGTGGGAGGGAGGGGGGGGGAGGGGGGAGGGGGGAGGGGGGAGGGGAGGTTTGCATGAGAGAACATTTGCTTGTGAAACTCAATTTTGCTAGAATGTAAACAAGTTTCAGTAACATTTTCATTGTAGTGGGATTAAAGCAGCAATCTCCCAAAAAGTTACCGGAGGCCCCCAATGCAGGATGATCCATGTATTATTCGTGTGAGACCACTGATGTAGTAAATAATGATTTTCAGATGTACTAGTGCTTATTAAGAAGTGAAAAGAAACAAAGAAATCTTCTCTATACGGCCAGGTAGAACTAGCGTAATTGAACATGACCTAGTCTCTGAACCGGGGGTCCGAGTTAACCTTAAACCGTACCGAATCCCAGAGGCCAAAAGAAAGGCTATAAGTTTAGAGGTTAAAAAAATGCTAAAACTAGGTGTAATTGAGGAATCCCAAAGTGGGTGGAACAGCCCTATAGTCTTAGTCCCAAAGCCAGATGGTACAACAAGGTTTTGTAATGACTACCGGAAACTAAACGCGGTGTCAAAATTTGATACTTATCCTATGCCCAGGGTAGATGAACTTGTAGAGAGACTGGGCAAAGCCCGATATCTCACAACCCTAGACCTAACAAAAGGGTACTGGCAGGTTCCCCTCACAGAAAGGGCAAAAGAAAAGACAGCCTTCTCAACCCCAGACGGCCTCTTTCAGTATAAGGTGTTGCCTTTTGGCTTACATGGAGCTCCCGCCACATTCCAAAGAATGATGGATAAAATTTTAAAACCACATGCTCGGTATGCTGCCACCTACCTGGATGATGTGGTAATCCATAGTGAAGATTGGCAATCCCACCTTCCAAAGGTCCAAGCTGTGCTTGACGCAGTCCGGTCTGCTGGACTAACTGCTAACCCCGCTAAATGCACTATTGGTCTGGAGGAGGCCAAGTATCTGGGATATTCTATTGGCAGAGGTTTACTCAAACCCCAAACACTCAAAGTGGAGGCGATACAAAATTGGCCAAGGCCAGTTACAAAAAAACAAGTAAGGACCTTTTTGGGCTTAATTGGGTACTATAGAAGGTTTATTCCCAATTTTGCAACTAAGGCAACCCCACTAACTGACCTCACAAAAGCAAGAGGACCGCTAATGGTAAAGTGGTCCCCCGAAACCGAACAGGCCTTTAGAAGCCTGAAAGAAGCTCTCTGTGCCCAACCAGTGTTGGTCACACCTGACTTCTCCAAAGAGTTCGTAGTCCAAACCGACGCATCTGAGGTAGGGCTGGGGGCGGTACTCTCCCAGGAGTCTCAAGGTGAGGAGCACCCCATCCTTTATTTAAGTAGGAAACTAAATCCCCAGGAGAAAAATTACTCCATAGTAGAGAAAGAGTGTCTCGCAATAAAGTGGGCTGTAGAGACGCTCAAATACTACCTGTTGGGGAGAAAATTCCGGTTGGTCACAGATCATGCACCCCTTACCTGGATGTGTCAAAACAGGGAAAAGAATGCTAGAGTGACCAGGTGGTTCCTAAGCCTACAACCCTTTAAATTTTCTGTGGAACACAGGTCAGGGCACAAACATGGCAATGCTGACGGGTTGTCAAGGATGCACTCCCTAATATCCATGGTCGCTCATCCCTCGAGGTCTGAGCTGGGGGGGAGGATATGTGACAGAAACCAGGGGATGGTAATAAATTCCGTATATAGGGCTCCCAGGATACTAGACAGTTTCTATCCTGTTTGGCCTGGGAGTGCAGCCTTATAATACATACACTCCATCCCACAGTTTGGCAAGCGCTGGAACTGAGGGATGAGAGATCCAGACCAGAGTTTGTCTGCTGCCTGATTTCTGTCACCTGTCATGCTAATTAGGAATCAGGTATGAAAGACTGATTTCCTGTTTGCTCTGGTCTCCCCACAAGAGCCAGGAGGCTGGAAGGCTGCTGAACTACAGAGGGGAGAAGCCTCTTCCCCAAACAGGTTCAATCTTTCTGTTCATTTGTGTAAGACTGCAAAAGTACCATGTTTTGATGTTGGAAGTGGAAAAGCCACTTCCAACCCTGAGTCAGGGATATCTAAGTTAAGTTATCGCTCAGGTGAGCAGCTTTTGTTTTGATCTGTTTTCTGTTGTATGCACTGTGGCAGTCTCAGTGCCTGGGACTGAATAAACCAGGCATAGCCTGTTTAAAGGAACAGTACGTGACGCTTCATCATTTAACCTACCCTAAAAGACCGTGTTCTAAACAGTCCCGGACAAGCACAGATAACATTCCAAGAGACACTGTTTTCAAGTTATCCTTGCTTCATTCATTGTAACATCGCCGGAAGAAGAGATCAGTGTATCTCGAAAGCTCGCACAAATAAAAGCATTTCGTTAGCCACAGAACAGTATCATCTATTTATTTTTTGATTATTATATATATATACACACATATATATACACATACATACCAGAGTTAAGTTACCAATGACAGTCACGTACTGTTTGACATATGTTTTATTTTAACCCCCCTTTTTTTATTTATTGGTACAAATAAAGTATTTTAATACATTCATTATACAATCAGCTGTGATTGAGTGCTTGCACACTAGGTTTCCTTTTCTCTGTGATATAATCTTGTCTCTACCTAGTAAGCACCTCACATTGGTTTCATTGCTCAGATGTGCGGGTGTTCCTTGTACAAATAGTACTACAATGTCATACAATGCATTAATGAAAAATAAAAATATGATATAAAAAAAACCAATATATGTTTAAAAATCAGGTGGGTAAAGTAATTCATGTATGTCAATCTGATACCAAACCAATGATGTGATCTAAAGAGGTCCGACCAAAAATTGTCCAGATACTGGCAGCTTTCTTCTCGGGCACAACAACCTCTCTTGACAAGCCTAACAGAAAAAAGAAGAAAAAAAGCGCCCGATCTTCGTGTAATAACGCAAGTAAAATTTAATAAAACATGGACATCACGATTCACAACTGACAAGATTCCAAACAATAAAAGCATTGTGTGAGTGATACTCATGCTCCGACCCATCGTGTGTTGTCGCCGCGGCGCCTCTGCTCCACTGGAGGTGCTCCGGACTGACGTCACGCCTCTGTGGATGAAGTTACACCTTGTAGGATACAACATTGCAATATTTACAAAAATGTTTTTCTAAAGGCATAGTATAGCATATACTGTAGTAGTGACATAGTCCACTCGTATAACATAAAAATCGGTCAGTTCCCAAACATTTTTTTTTTTCTTGACTTCCAGTCCATTACACCCTCTGACTTTATTTCAACACCCGCTGCAGCCTGCAAATGACTGGACTGTTTCTTCAGCCACTGACGAGACCCTCGGTCCGGATTCTCCTTGGCTCCACAGTGTGGTCCAGAGTGGCGAGATCTGGAACTATTCAGGCGCCGTGTTGACCTTCGTTGCTTTTGCTTTTCAATCTTTGATTTCCCTTTTGGGGCCATTACCAGGCCTTTGCGTTTTGAAGACCTAGTTGCCTCTGTACAAACGTAGTCCATATTAACAACGTCATCAGGATCTGTCAACAAGTTTGTGTTTCCAGGAACTGCCACCCACTTGGCTAAAACATCTTCTGTGGTGGCCTGGCTGCGTTCACTAGTTTGATAATCTTCTGGACAACGTAAATCAAATTGAGGATCTGGATTTTTGAATCCCAGATCAGGGAGAATATTCTCAGGAGGGTGCCTATCTGTTTCTGGAATAACAGCAGCACAATCAAAGTCAATTCTTTCTCCTTCCTCTTTGTCATCAGTGAGGACATTGACTTTAAGTGTATAGGAACGTACAGCTTGCTTGGTTAGGAGGTAGGATTGATAGCCCGACTGAACCACTTTAGCAGCTTCTCCCATGTCCTGGTAGCGTCTTTGTTGCTGTCCTTTATTTCTTTTTCCACTCAGTGCAGCTGCTAATTCAACTTCTTTGGAGTTGAGTTGCGACTCCATGTCTGTCATTTGTTTCAGAGCAAAGTTTAACTCTGTTTCATTTTTTCTATTCTTGACCTGCAGCTGCAGGTGCTCCTCTCGGGTCTTGTTCAGCTCCAGCAGCAGCCGGGCCCCCTCATTTGCCGTGTGGTCCAGCTGCTTGTGGATATCGGCCATCTCGCTTTCATAGCGCAATGTCAGGCAGACCACCTGACGGACGGACACCTCCTCCATTTCGGCGCACTGTATCTCGCGCTCAGCCATCTGCTTCTGCAGCTCTTCCTGTATTTCTAGCTTTTCCTGGATCAATTACTTCTCCACTTTTGCTGCTTGGTGAAGCTTCTTATCACCTTCACTGATCTGGTCAGTCAAGTCTGAATTTTTCTGTTTCAGAATTACATTCTCTCTCTTTACAGTCTCTAAATTACTCACGGCATTCTCATAGGTTTCTTTCAATATTCCCAGCTCTGTGTTCAGACCGTGGCCCTCCAGGAGTGAGTTTTGCACCTCTGTGCTGAGCGTGTGAACCTCTTGCAGAGCCTTCCCGTATTTCTGTTTTAGGATAGCAATCGATTTGTCAGACTTAATCTGTTTTTCCTCTATGGTGGCAATTACGGTGTTGGCCTTTTTCAGACTAGTTGTCACCTCTTCCAGCTCACTCCGTAAGAGAGACTCTGTTTTCTTCAAAGTCTCGTGCTCTTGTAAAGCTGGAAGTATACACCTCTGTAACTCGGCGTTCGCTTCTCGCTCCTTGTTCCAACATTCTCGCACCTTATTGTTAGATTCTTGTTCCTTCTTCCAACATTCTCGCTCCTTCATCAATCCCTGCCGCAGGACTTCATAATCATGGCGGGCAGCTTGCAGTGCAGAAACCAAAGCCTCTTTATCCTGGTTCAAGGATTCAGCTTCCCTTTTCTCCTCCTTTTCCTTTGCCACTGTTCCCGTGACAATTCTGCTAGTCACTCCGGTCTGCAGCACATCTCGGCGCCTTTCTGACGCATGTCCTGACAGCGCAGGTTCAAGTGGCTCGGTCACTTCCCCTGTGACTTGAACAGTTTTCTTTTTCTTCTTTCTTTTTGCTTTATTAGCTCCAGAGATATCAGTGGTACTGGGCACACGCTCACTGGTATCAGCTTCCACATCTTGCTTGCACTCATAGGGCGTTGCTTGTTTTTGCAGCTGTTTGTCTTTGAAAATTTTGGGGCACACATCTTCCATGTGACCTACTTTATGAGGCCCAGCATACTAAATTCATCTGTGGGTACGGCTCTCCTCCAGGGGCCACATATGAGTCGTCATCATCATCATCATCGTATGGCCTGAAGGGACACTGTTTTTCATGATTATGTACATTACAAAACAAACATTTCACGTCGGCCATTTTAGAAACCCGGCAGGGACAATCTGCTAGCTGCAATTTCACTCACTTCAGCAACTTGCATACAGCACTTGCTAGCTGCAAATTCACTCACTTCAGCAAAAGGCATTAGCTTTACAAACAGCACTTGCTAGACGCAATTTTTTTTTTTTTCTTCAGCAAAACATTTTGGTTTTCTGTTTGGGTTCAGGGTGCTATTGCATCCACACTTCGCACATTCTCTGTGTATGCTAGAAGCACAACTGATATACACAGTGGGACAGACTTCACTCATAGCATCTGTACTTTAGTTCAGCTGGGCGGCCATTTTAAACCCCCGCATTTATTTGCAAACCCACAGACTTTTTAGTGTCTGCCCGCATTCTCCACCATATGTGACAAACGCCCCTCTTTTGTAGTGCTGACGTCTGTCTGGGTTCTTCCCGACACAGTCTTCTAGGGTTAATTATACAACAAACAGGATCATGCAAAGTATTATGCTGCTTAACTCAGGCTTCTGCCTGCTTTATTTTCATCCAAGTAAGGTACTGCAGCTTTAACATGTGAAGGTTAGAGGTACTCAGATACTTTCATTCAGCAGTTCACATATTTCAGTGTTACAATATTTCCCACACTGTTATTTCAAGAAATAAAACCAAAATCATATAAGCAAAATCCTATCCCTTTCAGGGATCTAACTACACATCAGAATCAGTCTCTCTAACAGCTGCTGGCCAACTAAACTGGTTCCCCAGCTTAAAACAATGCTCTCTCATTTAGGGTCACAAGATACAGCACAGTCTTTTAGCAACAGCAGTAACCATTTGTTTTGTCTTATCTGCTTGTGGTGTCCAGGCAAATCCTCTGGTACTGTGATACGTGGAGGGCCCGTCAACCCCGACACTGGAAACAGGGGAGCAGCGATACCCCCAGCCTCCAGGCTCTGAGAGAGAGAGAAATGCAAAACCTCTCTGCTCTAAATACCTGTGCATGTGATTAGAAGAGCAGGTGAGGGAGAACCAGAGCCATTATAATCTGTGGTCTGGATTTTCCATCCAGCTGCCTGCGTTAATGGGAAGCTGTGGAACGGATCATTTTTAACTATTCCTGCACTTTCTGACCTAAAATGGGGCAGAAAGCTGCCTAACATCTTTGGACTATGTCACAATATATATATATATATATATATATATATATATATTGTGACAGAAACCAGGGGATGGTAATAAATTCCGTATATAGGGCTCCCAGGATACTAGACAGTTTCTATCCTGTTTGGCCTGGGAGTGCAGCCTTATAATACATACACTCCATCCCACAGTTTGGCAAGCGCTGGAACTGAGGGATGAGAGATCCAGACCAGAGTTTGTCTGCTGCCTGATTTCTGTCACCTGTCATGCTAATTAGGAATCAGGTATGAAAGACTGATTTCCTGTTTGCTCTGGTCTCCCCACAAGAGCCAGGAGGCTGGAAGGCTGCTGAACTACAGAGGGGAGAAGCCTCTTCCCCAAACAGGTTCAATCTTTCTGTTCATTTGTGTAAGACTGCAAAAGTACCATGTTTTGATGTTGGAAGTGGAAAAGCCACTTCCAACCCTGAGTCAGGGATATCTAAGTTAAGTTATCGCTCAGGTGAGCAGCTTTTGTTTTGATCTGTTTTCTGTTGTATGCACTGTGGCAGTCTCAGTGCCTGGGACTGAATAAACCAGGCATAGCCTGTTTAAAGGAACAGTACGTGACGCCTCATCATTTAACCTACCCTAAAAGACCGTGTTCTAAACAGTCCCGGACAAACGACGGAGCCCCGGAGTAAGCCGTTTGTCACATATGGTGGAGAATGCGGGCAGAGCACTAGGGGGTCTGCGGGTTGAAGAACTTTGAAAAAAAAAAAAAAAAAAGTTTTTTTCATCCTCTGCAAACAAGATGGAAGACGTGGTGGGTGCGCTGGTACGCAATGTCGCTGCCCAGAAAGACGCGAATGAAACCCAGCAACAGCTGTTAATAGCCCAGCAAGAAACTAATGCAAACCAGCAGCAGACGAATGCAGCCCATCAACAGCTGCTAATAGCCCAGCAAGAGATTAATGCCAACCAGCAACAGGCGAATGCCAACCAGCAACAGGCGAATGCAAACCAGCAACAGACGAATGAAGCCCTGCAAAACGCGAATGCAAACCAGCAAGAGACAAACCGCTTGCTGAGAGAGGAGCAACAGCGGTTCGCTCAGGGCTTACAGCAGGAACTCGAGATCCTGAGGGGGACTATCAGTAACCTTCCACTGGCAGCGGCAGCCCCAGTTCCGAAAATGACCAGGGCAAGCCACTACCTTCAGAAGATGGGACCCTCGGATGATGTGGAAGCCTATCTTCTCACGTTTGAACGCACGGCACAGAGAGAGGGATGGCCAGAAGCTGAGTGGGCTGGTCTAATCGCACCCTTCCTAAGCGGCGAACCCCAGAAGGCTTACTTTGATCTAGAGCCAGCCGAAGCTAACGTCTATGCAAAATTGAAGTTCGAGATCCTCGCCCGCCTCAGCGTAACCACGGCTGTTCGCGCCCAAAGGTTTCACGCATGGTCCTTCACGATGGATAAAGCCACCCGAAGCCAGATGTATGACCTCATCCACCTCGCCCGGAAGTGGCTACAACCCGAGATCAACTCAGCCAGCCACATCGTGGAACGGTTGGTCATGGACCAGTTCTTGAGGAAACTTCCCTCTGCCTTACGCCGTTGGGTCAGTCGGAGTGACCCCCACAATGCGGATGAGCTTGTGGCCCTCGTAGAAAGGTACAATGCAGCAGAAGAGCACCCGCAACCCACAGTCGTGGAGCAACCCCACTACCCGAGGTTCCAGGACTCTTCCAGAGACGGTAAAAGGGTACCGGGGTTAAGGGGCGCTGAAGAGCGGCGACCACCTTCACGCAGCACCAGCAACAGTGGTTCGCACACTAAGGGCAATAGCCAACATGGGGAGCCGAGAAAAGGCTCTAAGTGGGACACAGACTATGTACCTAAATGTGTAAATTGTCATGAGAGGGGCCACACAGCAAAAATCTGCCCACTAAATTATGAGCCCATGCAATGCAACAGCGTGGAACCTTATTCGCTGTTGTCCCAATGTATGGGCCCTAGCCCAGAGGACCCCTTGAATAACCATCTGTGGGCATTTGTAAAGGTTAATGGTAAGAGGGTTCGGGCACTTCTTGACTCTGGGAGCATGGTCACACTAGTGTCCGAATACCTCTTGCCCATTAAGAAGAAACAGGGAAACAGTTCACAAAGAGTGGCAATTTGTTGTATACATGGGGATAATCATGAATATTCCACTGTTGATGTTTTTTTTGAAACAGAGTTTGGTTCTTTAGATTTCAAGGTGGGTATTGTACCCAAACTGGCACATGATGTGTTAATAGGGACCGACTTTCCCCATTTTCTAAAAATGTGGTCCCCCGCTCAGAATAGCGCCCAGAGTTCAATAGCGGACCATAACGAAGTATTAGAAGAAACAAATCCTTTCCCTTTTTCAGAAATGGAGGTTGACGAGGGCCCAAATAAGAAGGGGGAAAAGGAGGAGTGCTGTAAAATTCCCTTCCCCATCACTACTTTGGTAGGGAATACCCCAAATCAAGATGTTGAGCAGACACTTACCACCCCAGAACCGGATAAGACTCTCGCTGACCTAGAGGTCAGTCCTGGGAGTTTTAAGAAGGCCCAGTGGGAGGACCCCACATTAGCGGTAGCAAGGGGAAATATACGGGACCAGAATAGTACTCCTGGCCAACCAGATAGGTCACTTGCTTACCCCTACTTCGAGGTAGAGAACGACCTAGTATATCGGGTTGATAAAAGGAAATCAGTTACAACTAAACAATTGTTGGTACCACGGACATTCCGTAACGTAGTATTACACCTCGCACATAGTCATCCATTGGGGGGACACCTAGGGGTGGAAAAGACAAAAGAAAAGGTTCTCCGAAGCTTCTATTGGCCTGGGGTTCTGGCAGAAATTACGAATTATTGTTCCTCATGCCCAGAATGTCAGATCACCGCCCCGTTCAAGGCGTACCGCAGCCCATTGGTACCCCTTCCCATAATAGAGGTACCATTTGACCGGATTGCTATGGATCTAGTAGGACCCCTAATAAAGTCTGCTAGGGGACATCAGCATATATTGGTAATATTAGATTATGCCACCCGATATCCGGAGGCAGTTCCCCTACGTAGCACCTCAGCTAAAAACATAGCAAAAGAGTTAGTAGTTCTGTTTTCCCGGGTCGGGATTCCTAAAGAGATTCTATCTGACCAGGGAACACCATTTATGTCCCAAGTAACGAAAGAGCTATGTAAACTCCTAAAAATCAAGCATCTCAGAACCTCAGTCTATCATCCACAAACAGATGGTTTAGTGGAAAGGTTCAATAAAACCTTAAAGAGCATGTTACGGCGGGCGGTTGATAAAGATGGGAAAAACTGGGATTGTTTGTTACCGTACCTGTTATTTGCCATTAGGGAAGTTCCCCAATCATCCACAGGCTTCTCCCCGTTTGAACTATTGTATGGCCGACACCCAAGGGGCTTACTGGATATAGCCAAAGAGACTTGGGAACACGAGGTTACCCCTTACAGAAGTGTAATAGAGCATGTTGCCCAGATGCAGGACCGCATTGCTGCAGTCCTACCCATAGTGAGGGAACACATGGAGAAAGCTCAAGAAGCACAGAGGAATACATATAATAAGGGTGCTAGGGTCAGAATTTTTTCTCCAGGTGATAGGGTACTAGTTCTGGTTCCCACCGTGGAGAGTAAATTCCTTGCTAAATGGCATGGGCCATATGAGGTCTTGGAAAGAGTGGGAGAAGTAAATTATAAGGTAAGACAGCCAGGTAGGAGGAAACCTGAGCAAATTTACCATATAAACCTACTCAAGCCCTGGAAAGATAGAGAAGTCTTGTTAACCCTAGTACCCCCAGGTCCGTCAGAGAATCAAGAAACTGACCCAGAGGTTAGCATAGCTGAAACACTGTCTGTTCATCAGAAACGAGAGGTTCAGAATTTAGTGAAAAGAAACAAAGAAATCTTCTCTATACGGCCAGGTAGAACTAGCGTAATTGAACATGACCTAGTCTCTGAACCGGGGGTCCGAGTTAACCTTAAACCGTACCGAATCCCAGAGGCCAAAAGAAAGGCTATAAGTTTAGAGGTTAAAAAAATGCTAAAACTAGGTGTAATTGAGGAATCCCAAAGTGGGTGGAACAGCCCTATAGTCTTAGTCCCAAAGCCAGATGGTACAACAAGGTTTTGTAATGACTACCGGAAACTAAACGCGGTGTCAAAATTTGATACTTATCCTATGCCCAGGGTAGATGAACTTGTAGAGAGACTGGGCAAAGCCCGATATCTCACAACCCTAGACCTAACAAAAGGGTACTGGCAGGTTCCCCTCACAGAAAGGGCAAAAGAAAAGACAGCCTTCTCAACCCCAGACGGCCTCTTTCAGTATAAGGTGTTGCCTTTTGGCTTACATGGAGCTCCCGCCACATTCCAAAGAATGATGGATAAAATTTTA
Organism: Ascaphus truei; assembly: GCF_040206685.1. Taxonomy (NCBI): domain Eukaryota; kingdom Metazoa; phylum Chordata; class Amphibia; order Anura; family Ascaphidae; genus Ascaphus; species Ascaphus truei. Next base: position 21,730,777 of record NC_134490.1, on the reverse strand, counting down.
AAACCACATGCTCGGTATGCTGCCACCTACCTGGATGATGTGGTAATCCATAGTGAAGATTGGCAATCCCACCTTCCAAAGGTCCAAGCTGTGCTTGACGCAGTCCGGTCTGCTGGACTAACTGCTAACCCCGCTAAATGCACTATTGGTCTGGAGGAGGCCAAGTATCTGGGATATTCTATTGGCAGAGGTTTACTCAAACCCCAAACACTCAAAGTGGAGGCGATACAAAATTGGCCAAGGCCAGTTACAAAAAAACAAGTAAGGACCTTTTTGGGCTTAATTGGGTACTATAGAAGGTTTATTCCCAATTTTGCAACTAAGGCAACCCCACTAACTGACCTCACAAAAGCAAGAGGACCGCTAATGGTAAAGTGGTCCCCCGAAACCGAACAGGCCTTTAGAAGCCTGAAAGAAGCTCTCTGTGCCCAACCAGTGTTGGTCACACCTGACTTCTCCAAAGAGTTCGTAGTCCAAACCGACGCATCTGAGGTAGGGCTGGGGGCGGTACTCTCCCAGGAGTCTCAAGGTGAGGAGCACCCCATCCTTTATTTAAGTAGGAAACTAAATCCCCAGGAGAAAAATTACTCCATAGTAGAGAAAGAGTGTCTCGCAATAAAGTGGGCTGTAGAGACGCTCAAATACTACCTGTTGGGGAGAAAATTCCGGTTGGTCACAGATCATGCACCCCTTACCTGGATGTGTCAAAACAGGGAAAAGAATGCTAGAGTGACCAGGTGGTTCCTAAGCCTACAACCCTTTAAATTTTCTGTGGAACACAGGTCAGGGCACAAACATGGCAATGCTGACGGGTTGTCAAGGATGCACTCCCTAATATCCATGGTCGCTCATCCCTCGAGGTCTGAGCTGGGGGGGAGGATATGTGACAGAAACCAGGGGATGGTAATAAATTCCGTATATAGGGCTCCCAGGATACTAGACAGTTTCTATCCTGTTTGGCCTGGGAGTGCAGCCTTATAATACATACACTCCATCCCACAGTTTGGCAAGCGCTGGAACTGAGGGATGAGAGATCCAGACCAGAGTTTGTCTGCTGCCTGATTTCTGTCACCTGTCATGCTAATTAGGAATCAGGTATGAAAGACTGATTTCCTGTTTGCTCTGGTCTCCCCACAAGAGCCAGGAGGCTGGAAGGCTGCTGAACTACAGAGGGGAGAAGCCTCTTCCCCAAACAGGTTCAATCTTTCTGTTCATTTGTGTAAGACTGCAAAAGTACCATGTTTTGATGTTGGAAGTGGAAAAGCCACTTCCAACCCTGAGTCAGGGATATCTAAGTTAAGTTATCGCTCAGGTGAGCAGCTTTTGTTTTGATCTGTTTTCTGTTGTATGCACTGTGGCAGTCTCAGTGCCTGGGACTGAATAAACCAGGCATAGCCTGTTTAAAGGAACAGTACGTGACGCTTCATCATTTAACCTACCCTAAAAGACCGTGTTCTAAACAGTCCCGGACAAGCACAGATAACATTCCAAGAGACACTGTTTTCAAGTTATCCTTGCTTCATTCATTGTAACATCGCCGGAAGAAGAGATCAGTGTATCTCGAAAGCTCGCACAAATAAAAGCATTTCGTTAGCCACAGAACAGTATCATCTATTTATTTTTTGATTATTATATATATATACACACATATATATACACATACATACCAGAGTTAAGTTACCAATGACAGTCACGTACTGTTTGACATATGTTTTATTTTAACCCCCCTTTTTTTATTTATTGGTACAAATAAAGTATTTTAATACATTCATTATACAATCAGCTGTGATTGAGTGCTTGCACACTAGGTTTCCTTTTCTCTGTGATATAATCTTGTCTCTACCTAGTAAGCACCTCACATTGGTTTCATTGCTCAGATGTGCGGGTGTTCCTTGTACAAATAGTACTACAATGTCATACAATGCATTAATGAAAAATAAAAATATGATATAAAAAAAACCAATATATGTTTAAAAATCAGGTGGGTAAAGTAATTCATGTATGTCAATCTGATACCAAACCAATGATGTGATCTAAAGAGGTCCGACCAAAAATTGTCCAGATACTGGCAGCTTTCTTCTCGGGCACAACAACCTCTCTTGACAAGCCTAACAGAAAAAAGAAGAAAAAAAGCGCCCGATCTTCGTGTAATAACGCAAGTAAAATTTAATAAAACATGGACATCACGATTCACAACTGACAAGATTCCAAACAATAAAAGCATTGTGTGAGTGATACTCATGCTCCGACCCATCGTGTGTTGTCGCCGCGGCGCCTCTGCTCCACTGGAGGTGCTCCGGACTGACGTCACGCCTCTGTGGATGAAGTTACACCTTGTAGGATACAACATTGCAATATTTACAAAAATGTTTTTCTAAAGGCATAGTATAGCATATACTGTAGTAGTGACATAGTCCACTCGTATAACATAAAAATCGGTCAGTTCCCAAACATTTTTCCTTTTTTTTTTTTTTTCTTGACTTCCAGTCCATTACACCCTCTGACTTTATTTCAACACCCGCTGCAGCCTGCAAATGACTGGACTGTTTCTTCAGCCACTGACGAGACCCTCGGTCCGGATTCTCCTTGGCTCCACAGTGTGGTCCAGAGTGGCGAGATCTGGAACTATTCAGGCGCCGTGTTGACCTTCGTTGCTTTTGCTTTTCAATCTTTGATTTCCCTTTTGGGGCCATTACCAGGCCTTTGCGTTTTGAAGACCTAGTTGCCTCTGTACAAACGTAGTCCATATTAACAACGTCATCAGGATCTGTCAACAAGTTTGTGTTTCCAGGAACTGCCACCCACTTGGCTAAAACATCTTCTGTGGTGGCCTGGCTGCGTTCACTAGTTTGATAATCTTCTGGACAACGTAAATCAAATTGAGGATCTGGATTTTTGAATCCCAGATCAGGGAGAATATTCTCAGGAGGGTGCCTATCTGTTTCTGGAATAACAGCAGCACAATCAAAGTCAATTCTTTCTCCTTCCTCTTTGTCATCAGTGAGGACATTGACTTTAAGTGTATAGGAACGTACAGCTTGCTTGGTTAGGAGGTAGGATTGATAGCCCGACTGAACCACTTTAGCAGCTTCTCCCATGTCCTGGTAGCGTCTTTGTTGCTGTCCTTTATTTCTTTTTCCACTCAGTGCAGCTGCTAATTCAACTTCTTTGGAGTTGAGTTGCGACTCCATGTCTGTCATTTGTTTCAGAGCAAAGTTTAACTCTGTTTCATTTTTTCTATTCTTGACCTGCAGCTGCAGGTGCTCCTCTCGGGTCTTGTTCAGCTCCAGCAGCAGCCGGGCCCCCTCATTTGCCGTGTGGTCCAGCTGCTTGTGGATATCGGCCATCTCGCTTTCATAGCGCAATGTCAGGCAGACCACCTGACGGACGGACACCTCCTCCATTTCGGCGCACTGTATCTCGCGCTCAGCCATCTGCTTCTGCAGCTCTTCCTGTATTTCTAGCTTTTCCTGGATCAATTGCTTCTCCACTTTTGCTGCTTGGTGAAGCTTCTTATCACCTTCACTGATCTGGTCAGTCAAGTCTGAATTTTTCTGTTTCAGAATTACATTCTCTCTCTTTACAGTCTCTAAATTACTCACGGCATTCTCATAGGTTTCTTTCAATATTCCCAGCTCTGTGTTCAGACCGTGGCCCTCCAGGAGTGAGTTTTGCACCTCTGTGCTGAGCGTGTGAACCTCTTGCAGAGCCTTCCCGTATTTCTGTTTTAGGATAGCAATCGATTTGTCAGACTTAATCTGTTTTTCCTCTATGGTGGCAATTACGGTGTTGGCCTTTTTCAGACTAGTTGTCACCTCTTCCAGCTCACTCCGTAAGAGAGACTCTGTTTTCTTCAAAGTCTCGTGCTCTTGTAAAGCTGGAAGTATACACCTCTGTAACTCGGCGTTCGCTTCTCGCTCCTTGTTCCAACATTCTCGCACCTTATTGTTAGATTCTTGTTCCTTCTTCCAACATTCTCGCTCCTTCATCAATCCCTGCCGCAGGACTTCATAATCATGGCGGGCAGCTTGCAGTGCAGAAACCAAAGCCTCTTTATCCTGGTTCAAGGATTCAGCTTCCCTTTTCTCCTCCTTTTCCTTTGCCACTGTTCCCGTGACAATTCTGCTAGTCACTCCGGTCTGCAGCACATCTCGGCGCCTTTCTGACGCATGTCCTGACAGCGCAGGTTCAAGTGGCTCGGTCACTTCCCCTGTGACTTGAACAGTTTTCTTTTTCTTCTTTCTTTTTGCTTTATTAGCTCCAGAGATATCAGTGGTACTGGGCGCACGCTCACTGGTATCAGCTTCCACATCTTGCTTGCACTCATAGGGCGTTGCTTGTTTTTGCAGCTGTTTGTCTTTGAAAATTTTGGGGCACACATCTTCCATGTGACCTACTTTATGAGGCCCAGCATACTAAATTCATCTGTGGGTACGGCTCTCCTCCAGGGGCCACATATGAGTCGTCATCATCATCATCATCGTATGGCCTGAAGGGACACTGTTTTTCATGATTATGTACATTACAAAACAAACATTTCACGTCGGCCATTTTAGAAACCCGGCAGGGACAATCTGCTAGCTGCAATTTCACTCACTTCAGCAACTTGCATACAGCACTTGCTAGCTGCAAATTCACTCACTTCAGCAAAAGGCATTAGCTTTACAAACAGCACTTGCTAGACGCAATTTTTTTTTTTTTCTTCAGCAAAACATTTTGGTTTTCTGTTTGGGTTCAGGGTGCTATTGCATCCACACTTCGCACATTCTCTGTGTATGCTAGAAGCACAACTGATATACACAGTGGGACAGACTTCACTCATAGCATCTGTACTTTAGTTCAGCTGGGCGGCCATTTTAAACCCCCGCATTTATTTGCAAACCCACAGACTTTTTAGTGTCTGCCCGCATTCTCCACCATATGTGACAAACGCCCCTCTTTTGTAGTGCTGACGTCTGTCTGGGTTCTTCCCGACACAGTCTTCTAGGGTTAATTATACAACAAACAGGATCATGCAAAGTATTATGCTGCTTAACTCAGGCTTCTGCCTGCTTTATTTTCATCCAAGTAAGGTACTGCAGCTTTAACATGTGAAGGTTAGAGGTACTCAGATACTTTCATTCAGCAGTTCACATATTTCAGTGTTACAATATTTCCCACACTGTTATTTCAAGAAATAAAACCAAAATCATATAAGCAAAATCCTATCCCTTTCAGGGATCTAACTACACATCAGAATCAGTCTCTCTAACAGCTGCTGGCCAACTAAACTGGTTCCCCAGCTTAAAACAATGCTCTCTCATTTAGGGTCACAAGATACAGCACAGTCTTTTAGCAACAGCAGTAACCATTTGTTTTGTCTTATCTGCTTGTGGTGTCCAGGCAAATCCTCTGGTACTGTGATACGTGGAGGGCCCGTCAACCCCGACACTGGAAACAGGGGAGCAGCGATACCCCCAGCCTCCAGGCTCTAAGGAGAGAGAGAGAAATGCAAAACCTCTCTGCTCTAAATACCTGTGCATGTGATTAGAAGAGCAGGTGAGGGAGAACCAGAGCCATTATAATCTGTGGTCTGGATTTTCCATCCAGCTGCCTGCGTTAATGGGAAGCTGTGGAACGGATAATTTTTAACTATTCCTGCACTTTCTGACCTAAAATGGGGCAGAAAGCTGCCTAACATCTTTGGACTATGTCACAATATATATATATATATATATATATATATATATATATATATTGTGACAGAAACCAGGGGATGGTAATAAATTCCGTATATAGGGCTCCCAGGATACTAGACAGTTTCTATCCTGTTTGGCCTGGGAGTGCAGCCTTATAATACATACACTCCATCCCACAGTTTGGCAAGCGCTGGAACTGAGGGATGAGAGATCCAGACCAGAGTTTGTCTGCTGCCTGATTTCTGTCACCTGTCATGCTAATTAGGAATCAGGTATGAAAGACTGATTTCCTGTTTGCTCTGGTCTCCCCACAAGAGCCAGGAGGCTGGAAGGCTGCTGAACTACAGAGGGGAGAAGCCTCTTCCCCAAACAGGTTCAATCTTTCTGTTCATTTGTGTAAGACTGCAAAAGTACCATGTTTTGATGTTGGAAGTGGAAAAGCCACTTCCAACCCTGAGTCAGGGATATCTAAGTTAAGTTATCGCTCAGGTGAGCAGCTTTTGTTTTGATCTGTTTTCTGTTGTATGCACTGTGGCAGTCTCAGTGCCTGGGACTGAATAAACCAGGCATAGCCTGTTTAAAGGAACAGTACGTGACGCCTCATCATTTAACCTACCCTAAAAGACCGTGTTCTAAACAGTCCCGGACAAACGACGGAGCCCCGGAGTAAGCCGTTTGTCACATATGGTGGAGAATGCGGGCAGAGCACTAGGGGGTCTGCGGGTTGAAGAACTTTGAAAAAAAAAAAAAAAAAAGTTTTTTTCATCCTCTGCAAACAAGATGGAAGACGTGGTGGGTGCGCTGGTACGCAATGTCGCTGCCCAGAAAGACGCGAATGAAACCCAGCAACAGCTGTTAATAGCCCAGCAAGAAACTAATGCAAACCAGCAGCAGACGAATGCAGCCCATCAACAGCTGCTAATAGCCCAGCAAGAGATTAATGCCAACCAGCAACAGGCGAATGCCAACCAGCAACAGGCGAATGCAAACCAGCAACAGACGAATGAAGCCCTGCAAAACGCGAATGCAAACCAGCAAGAGACAAACCGCTTGCTGAGAGAGGAGCAACAGCGGTTCGCTCAGGGCTTACAGCAGGAACTCGAGATCCTGAGGGGGACTATCAGTAACCTTCCACTGGCAGCGGCAGCCCCAGTTCCGAAAATGACCAGGGCAAGCCACTACCTTCAGAAGATGGGACCCTCGGATGATGTGGAAGCCTATCTTCTCACGTTTGAACGCACGGCACAGAGAGAGGGATGGCCAGAAGCTGAGTGGGCTGGTCTAATCGCACCCTTCCTAAGCGGCGAACCCCAGAAGGCTTACTTTGATCTAGAGCCAGCCGAAGCTAACGTCTATGCAAAATTGAAGTTCGAGATCCTCGCCCGCCTCAGCGTAACCACGGCTGTTCGCGCCCAAAGGTTTCACGCATGGTCCTTCACGATGGATAAAGCCACCCGAAGCCAGATGTATGACCTCATCCACCTCGCCCGGAAGTGGCTACAACCCGAGATCAACTCAGCCAGCCACATCGTGGAACGGTTGGTCATGGACCAGTTCTTGAGGAAACTTCCCTCTGCCTTACGCCGTTGGGTCAGTCGGAGTGACCCCCACAATGCGGATGAGCTTGTGGCCCTCGTAGAAAGGTACAATGCAGCAGAAGAGCACCCGCAACCCACAGTCGTGGAGCAACCCCACTACCCGAGGTTCCAGGACTCTTCCAGAGACGGTAAAAGGGTACCGGGGTTAAGGGGCGCTGAAGAGCGGCGACCACCTTCACACAGCACCAGCAACAGTGGTTCGCACACTAAGGGCAATAGCCAACATGGGGAGCCGAGAAAAGGCTCTAAGTGGGACACAGACTATGTACCTAAATGTGTAAATTGTCATGAGAGGGGCCACACAGCAAAAATCTGCCCACTAAATTATGAGCCCATGCAATGCAACAGCGTGGAACCTTATTCGCTGTTGTCCCAATGTATGGGCCCTAGCCCAGAGGACCCCTTGAATAACCATCTGTGGGCATTTGTAAAGGTTAATGGTAAGAGGGTTCGGGCACTTCTTGACTCTGGGAGCATGGTCACACTAGTGTCCGAATACCTCTTGCCCATTAAGAAGAAACAGGGAAACAGTTCACAAAGAGTGGCAATTTGTTGTATACATGGGGATAATCATGAATATTCCACTGTTGATGTTTTTTTTGAAACAGAGTTTGGTTCTTTAGATTTCAAGGTGGGTATTGTACCCAAACTGGCACATGATGTGTTAATAGGGACCGACTTTCCCCATTTTCTAAAAATGTGGTCCCCCGCTCAGAATAGCGCCCAGAGTTCAATAGCGGACCATAACGAAGTATTAGAAGAAACAAATCCTTTCCCTTTTTCAGAAATGGAGGTTGACGAGGGCCCAAATAAGAAGGGGGAAAAGGAGGAGTGCTGTAAAATTCCCTTCCCCATCACTACTTTGGTAGGGAATACCCCAAATCAAGATGTTGAGCAGACACTTACCACCCCAGAACCGGATAAGACTCTCGCTGACCTAGAGGTCAGTCCTGGGAGTTTTAAGAAGGCCCAGTGGGAGGACCCCACATTAGCGGTAGCAAGGGGAAATATACGGGACCAGAATAGTACTCCTGGCCAACCAGATAGGTCACTTGCTTACCCCTACTTCGAGGTAGAGAACGACCTAGTATATCGGGTTGATAAAAGGAAATCAGTTACAACTAAACAATTGTTGGTACCACGGACATTCCGTAACGTAGTATTACACCTCGCACATAGTCATCCATTGGGGGGACACCTAGGGGTGGAAAAGACAAAAGAAAAGGTTCTCCGAAGCTTCTATTGGCCTGGGGTTCTGGCAGAAATTACGAATTATTGTTCCTCATGCCCAGAATGTCAGATCACCGCCCCGTTCAAGGCGTACCGCAGCCCATTGGTACCCCTTCCCATAATAGAGGTACCATTTGACCGGATTGCTATGGATCTAGTAGGACCCCTAATAAAGTCTGCTAGGGGACATCAGCATATATTGGTAATATTAGATTATGCCACCCGATATCCGGAGGCAGTTCCCCTACGTAGCACCTCAGCTAAAAACATAGCAAAAGAGTTAGTAGTTCTGTTTTCCCGGGTCGGGATTCCTAAAGAGATTCTATCTGACCAGGGAACACCATTTATGTCCCAAGTAACGAAAGAGCTATGTAAACTCCTAAAAATCAAGCATCTCAGAACCTCAGTCTATCATCCACAAACAGATGGTTTAGTGGAAAGGTTCAATAAAACCTTAAAGAGCATGTTACGGCGGGCGGTTGATAAAGATGGGAAAAACTGGGATTGTTTGTTACCGTACCTGTTATTTGCCATTAGGGAAGTTCCCCAATCATCCACAGGCTTCTCCCCGTTTGAACTATTGTATGGCCGACACCCAAGGGGCTTACTGGATATAGCCAAAGAGACTTGGGAACACGAGGTTACCCCTTACAGAAGTGTAATAGAGCATGTTGCCCAGATGCAGGACCGCATTGCTGCAGTCCTACCCATAGTGAGGGAACACATGGAGAAAGCTCAAGAAGCACAGAGGAATACATATAATAAGGGTGCTAGGGTCAGAATTTTTTCTCCAGGTGATAGGGTACTAGTTCTGGTTCCCACCGTGGAGAGTAAATTCCTTGCTAAATGGCATGGGCCATATGAGGTCTTGGAAAGAGTGGGAGAAGTAAATTATAAGGTAAGACAGCCAGGTAGGAGGAAACCTGAGCAAATTTACCATATAAACCTACTCAAGCCCTGGAAAGATAGAGAAGTCTTGTTAACCCTAGTACCCCCAGGTCCGTCAGAGAATCAAGAAACTGACCCAGAGGTTAGCATAGCTGAAACACTGTCTGTTCATCAGAAACGAGAGGTTCAGAATTTAGTGAAAAGAAACAAAGAAATCTTCTCTATACGGCCAGGTAGAACTAGCGTAATTGAACATGACCTAGTCTCTGAACCGGGGGTCCGAGTTAACCTTAAACCGTACCGAATCCCAGAGGCCAAAAGAAAGGCTATAAGTTTAGAGGTTAAAAAAATGCTAAAACTAGGTGTAATTGAGGAATCCCAAAGTGGGTGGAACAGCCCTATAGTCTTAGTCCCAAAGCCAGATGGTACAACAAGGTTTTGTAATGACTACCGGAAACTAAACGCGGTGTCAAAATTTGATACTTATCCTATGCCCAGGGTAGATGAACTTGTAGAGAGACTGGGCAAAGCCCGATATCTCACAACCCTAGACCTAACAAAAGGGTACTGGCAGGTTCCCCTCACAGAAAGGGCAAAAGAAAAGACAGCCTTCTCAACCCCAGACGGCCTCTTTCAGTATAAGGTGTTGCCTTTTGGCTTACATGGAGCTCCCGCCACATTCCAAAGAATGATGGATAAAATTTTAAAACCACATGCTCGGTATGCTGCCACCTACCTGGATGATGTGGTAATCCATAGTGAAGATTGGCAATCCCACCTTCCAAAGGTCCAAGCTGTGCTTGACGCAGTCCGGTCTGCTGGACTAACTGCTAACCCCGCTAAATGCACTATTGGTCTGGAGGAGGCCAAGTATCTGGGATATTCTATTGGCAGAGGTTTACTCAAACCCCAAACACTCAAAGTGGAGGCGATACAAAATTGGCCAAGGCCAGTTACAAAAAAACAAGTAAGGACCTTTTTGGGCTTAATTGGGTACTATAGAAGGTTTATTCCCAATTTTGCAACTAAGGCAACCCCACTAACTGACCTCACAAAAGCAAGAGGACCGCTAATGGTAAAGTGGTCCCCCGAAACCGAACAGGCCTTTAGAAGCCTGAAAGAAGCTCTCTGTGCCCAACCAGTGTTGGTCACACCTGACTTCTCCAAAGAGTTCGTAGTCCAAACCGACGCATCTGAGGTAGGGCTGGGGGCGGTACTCTCCCAGGAGTCTCAAGGTGAGGAGCACCCCATCCTTTATTTAAGTAGGAAACTAAATCCCCAGGAGAAAAATTACTCCATAGTAGAGAAAGAGTGTCTCGCAATAAAGTGGGCTGTAGAGACGCTCAAATACTACCTGTTGGGGAGAAAATTCCGGTTGGTCACAGATCATGCACCCCTTACCTGGATGTGTCAAAACAGGGAAAAGAATGCTAGAGTGACCAGGTGGTTCCTAAGCCTACAACCCTTTAAATTTTCTGTGGAACACAGGTCAGGGCACAAACATGGCAATGCTGACGGGTTGTCAAGGATGCACTCCCTAATATCCATGGTCGCTCATCCCTCGAGGTCTGAGCTGGGGGGGAGGATATGTGACAGAAACCAGGGGATGGTAATAAATTCCGTATATAGGGCTCCCAGGATACTAGACAGTTTCTATCCTGTTTGGCCTGGGAGTGCAGCCTTATAATACATACACTCCATCCCACAGTTTGGCAAGCGCTGGAACTGAGGGATGAGAGATCCAGACCAGAGTTTGTCTGCTGCCTGATTTCTGTCACCTGTCATGCTAATTAGGAATCAGGTATGAAAGACTGATTTCCTGTTTGCTCTGGTCTCCCCACAAGAGCCAGGAGGCTGGAAGGCTGCTGAACTACAGAGGGGAGAAGCCTCTTCCCCAAACAGGTTCAATCTTTCTGTTCATTTGTGTAAGACTGCAAAAGTACCATGTTTTGATGTTGGAAGTGGAAAAGCCACTTCCAACCCTGAGTCAGGGATATCTAAGTTAAGTTATCGCTCAGGTGAGCAGCTTTTGTTTTGATCTGTTTTCTGTTGTATGCACTGTGGCAGTCTCAGTGCCTGGGACTGAATAAACCAGGCATAGCCTGTTTAAATAGGAAGAAAAAACCAGGGGAGCGTAGATACCTTTAAAAAGAAAAAAAGACAAACATAGTGCAACCTGTAGCAAAATATGTTATAAGGAGCTCCCAGCTGGGCACCACATACTAAGGCCAATGCCTAATGGGATATATCAGCAGGAACAATTCGGAGGAGATAATCTTTAGAAAAGAGAAGCACACATGCAGTATCCAATAAAATACAGTTTATCCAAAAATGATAAAAGTGGAGGCTTACAGAATCCCAATGGGAAAACAGCATTGACGGTGGTGATCTCAAGACCACATCACAGCGTCTCTGTGTCAGCAAACCGCCACGGTACACTTCAGCCTGGAGCCGTCTCGTCACTTCCGGTCTTGGGGCCGTCACGTCACTTCCGGTTGCGCCGCCGGTAGGAAAACAGCTACGGATACCCAGGCACTCTTTCCTTCTTGATTAAGAGGTCACGCTCAACGCGTTTCGCCGTTCTTGCAGACGGCTTCGTCAGGAGTAGCAGTGACCTGTCCTGGGTGTCTTATTTATACCCATACTGCTATCAAACTCCCCTCCTCCATAGGATGATTGATAGAACATCCCCCAAAGTCACGGGCCAATTACATGCATGTGACCGCACACAGGGAAATACATATACTTAAAAACAGTGATAAACATTTAATTATACAATTATAATAAAATAGTTTAATAGTACCAAAGCATATTTTAAAAACATATTAAAAATAATAATCCTAACTCATAATAAAATACACATTAAAGTATATAAAAAAACACATCAGCTATCCTACTCTTTCTTAGTCATATTGAGCAGACGATAGATGAATCTTAAAAAGACAAAGAAATTAGGTTAGAGTACAACATCAAATTCCAATAATCTTATGAAATGAGGCAAAGTTATAAGGACATCTTGACTATTTTAGACATAGATCGGACCACAAAGACTGAACACCAGTCAATAAAAAATGCTCTCAAAAATTATATAAAAGGTGCAATCCCATCTAAATCCTATAAAAATATGAAATTTACAGAAAAAATAGAAAAAACACCAGGTTAAAGAAAAACACCAAATTTAAAGAAAAACACCAAGTTCAAAGTCCACATTCAGGCCTTGTGGCACTAAGGTTTTGAGAGAAAAGATCCAAAAACTCTCTCTTTTCTTCAGTGCAACATTTCTGTCCCCACCTCTCCAGTGGGGCAGAACATGTTCAAGCACTGTAAACCTTAGTCCTGAAGTGTCACCTTGGTGTATATTGATGAAGTGATTGGATAAAAAGTGAGTAGTGACACCTCTACGCACATTACCAATGTGTTCCAGAATACGTGTTTTAACTGGCCTAGTGGTCTGGCCTACGTATTGAAGCCCACAAGGGCACTGTATTAGGTAAACCACGTATTCTGATCTACACGTAATGTGTTGTTTTATGAAAAACTTTTCTTTGGTAATATTAGACTGGAATCCAAACTTATCGTCCGATCTATGTCTACATGCCAGGCATGTGGTACACCCAAAAAAAACCTTTATTTGGGGTAACCACCTATTACTCTCTTTACAGACCTTTTGTAAGGCACTAGGTGCAAGTGCATTTTTTAGTGAATTAGCTTTTTTAAAAATGACTGTCGGTCTTTCAGGTACTATTTCACCTAGGATAGAGTCATTTTGGACAATATGCCAGTGTTTGCGTATTATTTTAGTTATTTTTTCGGATTGTCTATTATAGTTTGTGAGAAAAGAGAAGTCAAAGTTCTTTTTAGTTTTAACTTTTTCTGTGTTCTTTATAAGATCTTTCCTTTCTAGACATCCTACTTTTTCTACTGCATCTTGAATAACTTGCTCTTCATATTTCTTTTCCCTAAACCTTTCTTGCATAAATTGAGATTGTGTATTAAACACGTCATCATTCGAACAGTTCCTCTTGACCCTTCGTATTTGACCATATGGTACATTTTGTAGCCATTTCGGGTGATGGCAACTGGAAGGTGTGATAAAGTTATTGATATCGACGTCTTTGAAGAAGGTTTGAGTACTAATCTCTCCCTCTTCTATGAGTACAGTCAGGTCCAGGAAGTTAACCCTTTCCCGACTGTACTCACAGTTGAATTTGAGGTTGAGTAGGTTATCATTAAGATAGTTTATAAATCTTTTGAGACTTTCCTCGTCCCCTCTCCAAATAAAGAATATATCGTCGATATATCTCCGCCACAGGCACAAATCCACACCCAGCTCTGCAATAGACCAAATATGGTCTTCCTCCCATGCACCCATGAGAAGATTTGCATAGCTGGGTGCAAATTTCGTGCCCATGGCGGTACCACACTTCTGAAGGTAGTATACTCCTTCAAACAGGAAATAGTTGTGCTCTAGGATAAATTTTATCCCGTCTAGGATAAAGTTTGCCTGTTCAGGAGGCATATTTGTATCCTTAGATAACGCTCTGTCTATGGCATCATGTCCATCTTTATGACTGATACACGTATATAACGAAGTTATATCACATGTGGCAAGAAACCATCCTTCTTCCCATCTTTGGTTATTTATAACTTGCAGAATATCTGTAGTGTCTTTCAGATATGACGGAAGTTCTTTCACATATTTCTGCAGATACGTGTCTATGTATGCCGACAAGTTTGACGTCAGGGAATCTATACCTGCTATTATTGGTCTTCCTGGGGGATTTACTAAACTCTTATGGAGTTTAGGGAGATAGTAAAAGATGGGTCTAATAGGATGTTCTTTATGCAAAAACTTGTATTCGCTCTCATTTATGACTCCATCTTGTTTCCCCTTGTCCAGCAAAGTTTTTAATTTACACAGAAAGTCTGAGGTTGGGTCCTTTTTTAGAGGTGTGTAAGTATTTTTATCACCTAAAATCCGATGTGCCTCAGATATATAGTCTTCCCTGTTGAGAATGGCCACTCCTCCTCCCTTGTCAGCTTGTTTAATTACAATGCTAGTGTCTTTCTGCAGGATTTTGAGGGCATCTCTTTCGTTTTTACTCAAATTATTCTCAAATTTCTGATCAGAACTAGCTAGCTTTTCGAAATCTTTCTGAACTAGTTGTGTAAAGACATCTAGGTTTTTACCTTTCATATGTTTTGGGTAAAAGGTAGAGGATGGTTTTAGACCTGAATGTATCACAATATGTGCATTTTCTTGTGATAGTGTCATATCTCTTTTAGGTTGAGTGTCAACTTCTTTAGGATCTATCTTAGAATCTATTTTCGAGTTTTCACTGGTTCTAAGCTCAACCTCCTTCTGCCTAAAGAATCTTTTGATAGTTAGTTTCCTTAAAAATCTTTGGGCATCCAAAAAAAGGCCAAAATTACTAGAGCTTACAGTGGGGGCGAACTTTAAACCTTTGGAAATAAGGGACTCTTCGGGTTTGGTTAATACCCTAGAGCTCAAGTTGAATATGTTTTTACCTATTTCTTGGGTTTCTTTTGGTATTTCTTTCTGTCCCCTTCCCCGTTTTCGTCGGTTTTTTCCCTTTTTCTTTTTTCCGAGGAGTGATCCCTTCTCATCAGTGGGGCATATGAATTTATTCCCTGAAAAGAAGTTGACCCCCCCTCCCCTAAAAAATCCTTCTTGTTGTTAAACTTAAGGCCACCTTTCTGAAACATTTTATCTCTTTGGGTTTCTCGTTGTTCTTTTCTATTATATATACTAATTTCCCCTTCTGAGTCATAATCTATACTCATAGATCTTTTCGGGGTTAATTCTATGCTTACTTGTGTTTTAGCATATTTATTACCCTGTTGGTGTGGGGTTCTATATGGTTTTGTCCTCCAATTTTCCCTTTCTGGACTTTTCCTATTTTTTTTAGGGGTATATTTTCTAGGTTTTTTCTTTCCCTTAGATATGTCCTTTTTTGGTGAGGGTTTTTTTGGGGTTATTTTAGATTTTTGAATGGTTTTATCCACTATTTTAACAGCACTGGATTCAATTTTCTCAAGTTTTCTAGGGGGCCCGTCTTTATAGTCCTCCTCATCTCTTAAAAATTTCTTTACTTTCTTTGTAATTGTTTCTTTCCATAATTTATCTAATTTCTTTTGCAGTTGTGCATCTTTTTCTTTGAAGAGAGCGGTCTGATCTAAAGTACCAATTCTCTCTTCAATTTCTTTCACCTCTATGTCAATTTGTGACACATGATGTTTCTGTTGTTCTATAACTAAACCCATTAGGTCATTAGAACATTTCTCTAAAAGACCATACCACTTGTCGAGGAAGCTTTCATCTTCCAAATCCATGGATGGATCCTTATTAATTCTAAGGCCTCTTGGGACTCTTCCACTTAAAACATATTGTTCTAAAAAGGTGTAATCCCAAAATTTCTTAATATCTTTAGTTAACAACTTCTCCAATTTATCAAATTCTGATGCAAGGATATTTGCTTCCCCTATAATAGGGGCTTTATCCAAATCTAATTTCAGAATACTATTGAAGTCCACAGATCTCGTGTGTCTTCTAGTGAAAATATTGGAGCAGTTGTTATCTATTTCTATATCTTCCATTGTGAAAAAATAGTGCAGCCTATCTTAATAAAACAAAAACAGATATATAGAACACACAAGATGGCGCTCAATACCTAAACACAGTGAATAATATAATATATAAACACTTAATGGAAAAACTATGTATATAAATGTGAAGGTAAACACAAAATACAAAGTAAAAATAAAAACACTCAAACCCTTAGACGGACTGTTTCAAGGTCCACACGAAACATAGGAAGAAAAAACCAGGGGAGCGTAGATACCTTTAAAAAGAAAAAAAGACAAACATAGTGCAACCTGTAGCAAAATATGTTATAAGGAGCTCCCAGCTGGGCACCACATACTAAGGCCAATGCCTAATGGGATATATCAGCAGGAACAATTCGGAGGAGATAATCTTTAGAAAAGAGAAGCACACATGCAGTATCCAATAAAATACAGTTTATCCAAAAATGATAAAAGTGGAGGCTTACAGAATCCCAATGGGAAAACAGCATTGACGGTGGTGATCTCAAGACCACATCACAGCGTCTCTGTGTCAGCAAACCGCCACGGTACACTTCAGCCTGGAGCCGTCTCGTCACTTCCGGTCTTGGGGCCGTCACGTCACTTCCGGTTGCGCCGCCGGTAGGAAAACAGCTACGGATACCCAGGCACTCTTTCCTTCTTGATTAAGAGGTCACGCTCAACGCGTTTCGCCGTTCTTGCAGACGGCTTCGTCAGGAGTAGCAGTGACCTGTCCTGGGTGTCTTATTTATACCCATACTGCTATCAAACTCCCCTCCTCCATAGGATGATTGATAGAACATCCCCCAAAGTCACGGGCCAATTACATGCATGTGACCGCACACAGGGAAATACATATACTTAAAAACAGTGATAAACATTTAATTATACAATTATAATAAAATAGTTTAATAGTACCAAAGCATATTTTAAAAACATATTAAAAATAATAATCCTAACTCATAATAAAATACACATTAAAGTATATAAAAAAACACATCAGCTATCCTACTCTTTCTTAGTCATATTGAGCAGACGATAGATGAATCTTAAAAAGACAAAGAAATTAGGTTAGAGTACAACATCAAATTCCAATAATCTTATGAAATGAGGCAAAGTTATAAGGACATCTTGACTATTTTAGACATAGATCGGACCACAAAGACTGAACACCAGTCAATAAAAAATGCTCTCAAGAATGCTCTTTAAGATTCATCTATCGTCTGCTCAATATGACTAAGAAAGAGTAGGATAGCTGATGTGTTTTTTTATATACTTTAATGTGTATTTTATTATGAGTTAGGATTATTATTTTTAATATGTTTTTAAAATATGCTTTGGTACTATTAAACTATTTTATTATAATTGTATAATTAAATGTTTATCACTGTTTTTAAGTATATGTATTTCCCTGTGTGCGGTCACATGCATGTAATTGGCCCGTGACTTTGGGGGATGTTCTATCAATCATCCTATGGAGGAGGGGAGTTTGATAGCAGTATGGGTATAAATAAGACACCCAGGACAGGTCACTGCTACTCCTGACGAAGCCGTCTGCAAGAACGGCGAAACGCGTTGAGCGTGACCTCTTAATCAAGAAGGAAAGAGTGCCTGGGTATCCGTAGCTGTTTTCCTACCGGCGGCGCAACCGGAAGTGACGTGACGGCCCCAAGACCGGAAGTGACGAGACGGCTCCAGGCTGAAGTGTACCGTGGCGGTTTGCTGACACAGAGACGCTGTGATGTGGTCTTGAGATCACCACCGTCAATGCTGTTTTCCCATTGGGATTCTGTAAGCCTCCACTTTTATCATTTTTGGATAAACTGTATTTTATTGGATACTGCATGTGTGCTTCTCTTTTCTAAAGATTATCTCCTCCGAATTGTTCCTGCTGATATATCCCATTAGGCATTGGCCTTAGTATGTGGTGCCCAGCTGGGAGCTCCTTATAACATATTTTGCTACAGGTTGCACTATGTTTGTCTTTTTTTCTTTTTAAAGGTATCTATGCTCCCCTGGTTTTTTCTTCCTATGTTTCGTGTGGACCTTGAAACAGTCCGTCTAAGGGTTTGAGTGTTTTTATTTTTACTTTGTATTTTGTGTTTACCTTCACATTTATATACATAGTTTTTCCATTAAGTGTTTATATATTATATTATTCACTGTGTTTAGGTATTGAGCGCCATCTTGTGTGTTCTATATATCTGTTTTTGTTTTATTAAGATAGGCTGCACTATTTTTTCACAATGGAAGATATAGAAATAGATAACAACTGCTCCAATATTTTCACTAGAAGACACACGAGATCTGTGGACTTCAATAGTATTCTGAAATTAGATTTGGATAAAGCCCCTATTATAGGGGAAGCAAATATCCTTGCATCAGAATTTGATAAATTGGAGAAGTTGTTAACTAAAGATATTAAGAAATTTTGGGATTACACCTTTTTAGAACAATATGTTTTAAGTGGAAGAGTCCCAAGAGGCCTTAGAATTAATAAGGATCCATCCATGGATTTGGAAGATGAAAGCTTCCTCGACAAGTGGTATGGTCTTTTAGAGAAATGTTCTAATGACCTAATGGGTTTAGTTATAGAACAACAGAAACATCATGTGTCACAAATTGACATAGAGGTGAAAGAAATTGAAGAGAGAATTGGTACTTTAGATCAGACCGCTCTCTTCAAAGAAAAAGATGCACAACTGCAAAAGAAATTAGATAAATTATGGAAAGAAACAATTACAAAGAAAGTAAAGAAATTTTTAAGAGATGAGGAGGACTATAAAGACGGGCCCCCTAGAAAACTTGAGAAAATTGAATCCAGTGCTGTTAAAATAGTGGATAAAACCATTCAAAAATCTAAAATAACCCCAAAAAAACCCTCACCAAAAAAGGACATATCTAAGGGAAAGAAAAAACCTAGAAAATATACCCCTAAAAAAAATAGGAAAAGTCCAGAAAGGGAAAATTGGAGGACAAAACCATATAGAACCCCACACCAACAGGGTAATAAATATGCTAAAACACAAGTAAGCATAGAATTAACCCCGAAAAGATCTATGAGTATAGATTATGACTCAGAAGGGGAAATTAGTATATATAATAGAAAAGAACAACGAGAAACCCAAAGAGATAAAATGTTTCAGAAAGGTGGCCTTAAGTTTAACAACAAGAAGGATTTTTTAGGGGAGGGGGGGTCAACTTCTTTTCAGGGAATAAATTCATATGCCCCACTGATGAGAAGGGATCACTCCTCGGAAAAAAGAAAAAGGGAAAAAACCGACGAAAACGGGGAAGGGGACAGAAAGAAATACCAAAAGAAACCCAAGAAATAGGTAAAAACATATTCAACTTGAGCTCTAGGGTATTAACCAAACCCGAAGAGTCCCTTATTTCCAAAGGTTTAAAGTTCGCCCCCACTGTAAGCTCTAGTAATTTTGGCCTTTTTTTGGATGCCCAAAGATTTTTAAGGAAACTAACTATCAAAAGATTCTTTAGGCAGAAGGAGGTTGAGCTTAGAACCAGTGAAAACTCGAAAATAGATTCTAAGATAGATCCTAAAGAAGTTGACACTCAACCTAAAAGAGATATGACACTATCACAAGAAAATGCACATATTGTGATACATTCAGGTCTAAAACCATCCTCTACCTTTTACCCAAAACATATGAAAGGTAAAAACCTAGATGTCTTTACACAACTAGTTCAGAAAGATTTCGAAAAGCTAGCTAGTTCTGATCAGAAATTTGAGAATAATTTGAGTAAAAACGAAAGAGATGCCCTCAAAATCCTGCAGAAAGACACTAGCATTGTAATTAAACAAGCTGACAAGGGAGGAGGAGTGGCCATTCTCAACAGGGAAGACTATATATCTGAGGCACATCGGATTTTAGGTGATAAAAATACTTACACACCTCTAAAAAAGGACCCAACCTCAGACTTTCTGTGTAAATTAAAAACTTTGCTGGACAAGGGGAAACAAGATGGAGTCATAAATGAGAGCGAATACAAGTTTTTGCATAAAGAACATCCTATTAGACCCATCTTTTACTATCTCCCTAAACTCCATAAGAGTTTAGTAAATCCCCCAGGAAGACCAATAATAGCAGGTATAGATTCCCTGACGTCAAACTTGTCGGCATACATAGACACGTATCTGCAGAAATATGTGAAAGAACTTCCGTCATATCTGAAAGACACTACAGATATTCTGCAAGTTATAAATAACCAAAGATGGGAAGAAGGATGGTTTCTTGCCACATGTGATATAACTTCGTTATATACGTGTATCAGTCATAAAGATGGACATGATGCCATAGACAGAGCGTTATCTAAGGATACAAATATGCCTCCTGAACAGGCAAACTTTATCCTAGACGGGATAAAATTTATCCTAGAGCACAACTATTTCCTGTTTGAAGGAGTATACTACCTTCAGAAGTGTGGTACCGCCATGGGCACGAAATTTGCACCCAGCTATGCAAATCTTCTCATGGGTGCATGGGAGGAAGACCATATTTGGTCTATTGCAGAGCTGGGTGTGGATTTGTGCCTGTGGCGGAGATATATCGACGATATATTCTTTATTTGGAGAGGGGACGAGGAAAGTCTCAAAAGATTTATAAACTATCTTAATGATAACCTACTCAACCTCAAATTCAACTGTGAGTACAGTCGGGAAAGGGTTAACTTCCTGGACCTGACTGTACTCATAGAAGAGGGAGAGATTAGTACTCAAACCTTCTTCAAAGACGTCGATATCAATAACTTTATCACACCTTCCAGTTGCCATCACCCGAAATGGCTACAAAATGTACCATATGGTCAAATACGAAGGGTCAAGAGGAACTGTTCGAATGATGACGTGTTTAATACACAATCTCAATTTATGCAAGAAAGGTTTAGGGAAAAGAAATATGAAGAGCAAGTTATTCAAGATGCAGTAGAAAAAGTAGGATGTCTAGAAAGGAAAGATCTTATAAAGAACACAGAAAAAGTTAAAACTAAAAAGAACTTTGACTTCTCTTTTCTCACAAACTATAATAGACAATCCGAAAAAATAACTAAAATAATACGCAAACACTGGCATATTGTCCAAAATGACGCTATCCTAGGTGAAATAGTACCTGAAAGACCGACAGTCATTTTTAAAAAAGCTAATTCACTAAAAAATGCACTTGCACCTAGTGCCTTACAAAAGGTCTGTAAAGAGAGTAATAGGTGGTTACCCCAAATAAAGGTTTTTTTTGGGTGTACCACATGCCTGGCATGTAGACATAGATCGGACGATAAGTTTGGATTCCAGTCTAATATTACCAAAGAAAAGTTTTTCATAAAACAACACATTACGTGTAGATCAGAATACGTGGTTTACCTAATACAGTGCCCTTGTGGGCTTCAATACGTAGGCCAGACCACTAGGCCAGTTAAAACACGTATTCTGGAACACATTGGTAATGTGCGTAGAGGTGTCACTACTCACTTTTTATCCAATCACTTCATCAATATACACCAAGGTGACACTTCAGGACTAAGGTTTACAGTGCTTGAACATGTTCTGCCCCACTGGAGAGGTGGGGACAGAAATGTTGCACTGAAGAAAAGAGAGAGTTTTTGGATCTTTTCTCTCAAAACCTTAGTGCCACAAGGCCTGAATGTGGACTTTGAACTTGGTGTTTTTCTTTAAATTTGGTGTTTTTCTTTAACCTGGTGTTTTTTCTATTTTTTCTGTAAATTTCATATTTTTATAGGATTTAGATGGGATTGCACCTTTTATATAATTTTTGAGAGCATTTTTTATTGACTGGTGTTCAGTCTTTGTGGTCCGATCTATGTCTAAAATAGTCAAGATGTCCTTATAACTTTGCCTCATTTCATAAGATTATTGGAATTTGATGTTGTACTCTAACCTAATTTCTTTGTCTTTTTAAGATTCATCTATCGTCTGCTCAATATGACTAAGAAAGAGTAGGATAGCTGATGTGTTTTTTTATATACTTTAATGTGTATTTTATTATGAGTTAGGATTATTATTTTTAATATGTTTTTAAAATATGCTTTGGTACTATTAAACTATTTTATTATAATTGTATAATTAAATGTTTATCACTGTTTTTAAGTATATGTATTTCCCTGTGTGCGGTCACATGCATGTAATTGGCCCGTGACTTTGGGGGATGTTCTATCAATCATCCTATGGAGGAGGGGAGTTTGATAGCAGTATGGGTATAAATAAGACACCCAGGACAGGTCACTGCTACTCCTGACGAAGCCGTCTGCAAGAACGGCGAAACGCGTTGAGCGTGACCTCTTAATCAAGAAGGAAAGAGTGCCTGGGTATCCGTAGCTGTTTTCCTACCGGCGGCGCAACCGGAAGTGACGTGACGGCCCCAAGACCGGAAGTGACGAGACGGCTCCAGGCTGAAGTGTACCGTGGCGGTTTGCTGACACAGAGACGCTGTGATGTGGTCTTGAGATCACCACCGTCAATGCTGTTTTCCCATTGGGATTCTGTAAGCCTCCACTTTTATCATTTTTGGATAAACTGTATTTTATTGGATACTGCATGTGTGCTTCTCTTTTCTAAAGATTATCTCCTCCGAATTGTTCCTGCTGATATATCCCATTAGGCATTGGCCTTAGTATGTGGTGCCCAGCTGGGAGCTCCTTATAACATATTTTGCTACAGGTTGCACTATGTTTGTCTTTTTTTCTTTTTAAAGGTATCTACGCTCCCCTGGTTTTTTCTTCCTATGTTTCGTGTGGACCTTGAAACAGTCCGTCTAAGGGTTTGAGTGTTTTTATTTTTACTTTGTATTTTGTGTTTACCTTCACATTTATATACATAGTTTTTCCATTAAGTGTTTATATATTATATTATTCACTGTGTTTAGGTATTGAGCGCCATCTTGTGTGTTCTATATAGCCTGTTTAAAGGAACAGTACGTGACGCCTCATCATTTAACCTACCCTAAAAGACCGTGTTCTAAACAGTCCCGGACAAACGACGGAGCCCCGGAGTAAGCCGTTTGTCACAATATATATATATATATATATATATATATATATATATATATATAAAAAAATATGAATGTGTGCTGATTTGCATGTCATTTCCCAGAATCCCTTGCTGCAGTGGAAGTGCTGTATGCTGGGTGACAATGGGGAAAGGTGGGGTTGCAGACCTGCCTAAGACATGCAGATGAGCATACAGTTATATTTGCATATTTGCTTTCCTGTGGAGGGTTTTTGTCACTTTTTTTACTCACCATAACTTAACTCAGTATTAGGGTTTAGCCTATCCCATAGCCTCTCTTGCATTCCCAGTAAAATCAACCCCACACTGATGAGACCCATCAAGGTCGAAACGGCTGTCTGTGGGTGGTTTTCTGGGTATGCACCTTAACCCTGGCTGTGCTCAAAGCTGTGACCATGCAGCAAGCTTAAGCCTATAGGGAACCATGTTAAAATGGTTATTGAGGCAAAAAGTGACACTGTGTGCTCAGTTGCATGTCATTTCCCAGAATCCCTTGCTGCAGTGGAAGTGCTGTATGCTGGGTGATAATGGGGAAAGGCGGGGTTGCAGACCTGCCTAAGACATGCAGATGAGCATACAGTTATATTTGCACATATATATATATATATATATATAGTGTGTCACTCCCACCATTCACCACTGTATGGGAGTAGTGGTTTAGTAATTGATACACTGTTATGCACGATTTTGGTGTATACACCTTATTCACATTGTTGATTGTATTATCCTAGTGCACTTCATTGTTTTTATGCAACACATAATGGCTGAGAGCGCCACTCCTGTTATTTGTACCCCACTTCAGTCGCTCTGAGCCAAGTCACAGTTTGTGATTGGCTACACCTGTGTTAGGCCTTTTATGTAGCTGCCATTTTCCATCCAGCCAGTACCAGAGCAAGGTGTCTGTTTCCCTGAAGTGCATGTTGTTACTTGTTTCTCTGCACTAGCCTTGGTCTCTGCCTCTGACCCGGACTACACTATCCTTATCAGGACTTAGGCCTGCTGTCAGTCTCCATATCCTGCCTCAGCCCTGTCAGTCTCCATATCCTGCCTCAGCCCTGTCAGTCTCCATATCCTGCCTCAGCGCTGTCAGTCTCCATATCCTGCTTCAGCCCTGTCAGTCTCCATATCCTGCCTCAGCCCTGTCAGTCGGCTTCCTGATCTGTGACAGGCACAGTCACAGAGGCAATTTGTAGCATTCATTAACAGGAGGGAGAGGATAAAAATGGTTGAAAACCAATAGAATTAGATTTATACAGCCGACGGATTTTGGGGCATTTAGGCTAGGTCTTTATTTGACACATTGTACTCTATCTAAGAGAAGTATTATCACAAGACACTGAACTTGATTAAAACTTTATTGAATTTCATCTGATGGTTAGAATTTAACAACATATATTTCCCTTGATAATAAAACAGGGTATTGGGAAATCACCGCTCATATACAATGTTTCCCCTAGTTGAACAGCGTGCTCTTGGATGTATGGAGAGTGGAGACACTGTTTATACACATGCTTTATTTGCATGATTACCATGTTGATGGAAGACAAGCTTAATATTACCTCCCCTTGAGGTACCTCAGTCTGTTCGCCGATGAACCATCTTCATATATACATGTAAGTAAGGTATGGAAGATATAATACAAATTAAGAAGGGTTTAGAACAGGGGTGGGCAACTCCAGTCCTCAACTGCCACCAACAGGTCAGGTTTTCAGTATATCCCAGCTTCAACCCTGACTGAGCCCCCTGTGCTGAAGCAGGGATATCCTGAAACTTGACCTGTTGGTGGCCTTGAAAACGGAAGTTGCCCACCCCTGGTTTAGAAGCTGTGAAAAGTACACCCCCTATATTTTTTTATGTTTATAGGGAGTTATATTTTTTGTTACATTTTAACATTAAGTGCATTATCTGCAGAATGCAGAGAAGAGCCACCAAATTAATAAAGGGGATGGACAATCTGTCTTATGACGAGAGGCTAGCTAAATTAGATGTATTTACATAAGAAAAGAGGCGTCTAAGAGGGGATATGGTAACTATATACAAATATATTCAGGGACAATACAAGGAGCTTCAGGGTCAGGGAAACTGATGGCAGATACAATAGATGTGTTAAAAAAAGTTGGGCATGTTTTTAGAAATGAAAGGTATACAGAGATATACCAAATAAGTGTAACTCCCTCCCTCCCCTCCCCCCAACCCACGCGAGATTGGTCTGTTACATGTGTTCCTGGTGCTGACCTGCTATAGGCCAGCAAGCCTGAGTCTCCGTGGATTGTAGTGGGAGTAGCAATGGGACAGGCTGGTAGTTCTTCATCAACATTCATAGCCGACGGACCAATGGGTAAGAGCTCGACCCTCCATCCAGAGATATTATGGACATAAGCTTGTCCCATGCCTCCCGCACCGGTCGAATGTAGGGCACATCACATTGTCCACAGCGGGACGCGACATCCAGCTGTCCTGTGGGTCGATAGCACCGCGGATCGATTTCCTCTTGATCAATAAACTGTATGTACGGATATACAATAAAGTATCTGTCATCGAAATTTAGCATAGGTTGAACTTGATGGACGCATGTCTTTTTTTCAACCTCATCTACTATGTAACTATGTAAAGTACATTAAGTTACTTTATAAATATATTTTCATTATTTCAGATCTGTGTGGCACTAAACGTACAGAAAACCCGCACTGCTGATATTAACCTGTGAGGTGCTGACTGGATGGAGACGTGATAATATCGATGAAAGAAAAAGAACCCAGTCTTATAGCACTCGTACACAACAATTGTATAATGATAAGTTTAAAATACTTTATTTATAACTATGAATAAAAAATAGGGTGTTAAAATATGATTAAATAATATGTAGAACAGCACGTGACTGTATCCTTTTGTAACCCACCCTTGTATAGGTGGGTAGATATAGTATGATCCCTGATTGGTACTAGAGATCAAACGCTATTAATTATAGCGACCTAAAATATAGGAGAGGAGCCAAAGAATGCCCACTGAAAAGAGACTATCTCTATTAGAGTGTATCTAAGCGTAAATGCGCTCTAGAGGGATACACTCATGGTAATGTGGCATATATTCCGCTTGGTTAAACCTATAGGTATCTCCCCCTCATAGAGAGATTTCAATTAATGCTGTATAAATTCATCCATATAATGTGAGCTACATCTCTATAAGGGATATTGCCTATTCTCTAAAGTGCAGGCTATTGAGCAAGCAGTGATAGCTACTGCGCCGACACACTTTATTCGAGCAAATACCCAGTATGTACCTGGCAGATACCTGGAATGCGCCGCTCCTCACCTCTGACAAGCCCCGTTGCGTTTGCCTTCCCAGCCTGGGTTCATGCCTGGCTGACAGGCGGCTGATCTGTTAAATGATAATGATTAGGATTTAATAGGCTGCAATGCTTCGCGTGTCTACCAGATGGCATAAATTCATGAATTGTAATGCAGTATATATATATATATATATATATATATATATACTGTGCAGTATTGCAGCCAGCGGGAATAAAATGCTTCAATCCCTGCCTGGAAAATACCTCAATGCACTCGGGCAGAAAACAGTCACAAACCTCAATACACCCGGGTATACCCGAATTCGTGGGACTAGCCGAGCTCGAATAAAGTGTGTCACCAGTGTATTGTAAAGTGTAGAGCTAGAGCAGCTATAGGAGATCACCTAAACACCTAGGGGGTAATGTAAGCCCAGATATATGCTCCTGCAGTATTGGGTAGGTTGTTGGTGATGTCTGCTGTTCTGCTGTTTACACAGTGCCCCTTACTGTTATAGCACACTGTGAACTTGACTGCCACATGCATACACTGTGTGCTCCTTGGTTTTTCCCCTCAGCACACCAGGGTCTGGTCATGCGCAGAAAATGGAAGCTGGTGTAAAGGCAGCTTCCACAGTGATGCGTGGGTGAGTGTGATATTTATGCTAAACTGTAGGGATTACTGTATACACATAATAGTTACTACTCAGCAGATGATAGAATGCTGTACTTGCCTACAAACCATTTGATACTCGAGTAGGGTATATAGGGGTTAATATTCCAATGGGGTCAAAGCCCCAAAACACCCCGTCCCCCCCCTTCTGGATGTTTATAGCAAGAGCATGCACAGAGTAATGACGTAGGGAGCCGGTTTAACTGATCATTGCAGTGTCCCCTACATCAGCACTGATCCTGGCTGTATCAGTGCCGATGTACTCGAGGACCTGCCTGTCTGTCAGGTGGGTAAATTCAAAGACTCCTATGGACATGGAGGGTCCCGCAGTAGTGATATACCGCGCGATCCCTAATGAAACAAGCACATCAAGGGAAGTTTTAAAGCCCAAAACGCAGATCAATATCATTCAGCTGAACTGTTTAAATAAACAAACTTCCCGCGTGTGCAGGGAGAGAAATGCCAACGCGCGCGTTTCACGTGTTCAAACGCTTCTTCAGGGCACTTTAGAGAATAGGCAATATCCCTTATAGAGATGTAGCTCACATTATATGGATGAATTTATACAGCATTAATTGAAATCTCTCTATGAGGGGGAGATACCTATAGGTTTAACCAAGCGGAATATATGCCACATTACCATGAGTGTATCCCTCTAGAGCGCATTTACGCTTAGATACACTCTAATAGAGATAGTCTCTTTTCAGTGGGCATTCTTTGGCTCCTCTCCTATATTTTAGGTCGCTATAATTAATAGCGTTTGATCTCTAGTACCAATCAGGGATCATACTATATCTACCCACCTATACAAGGGTGGGTTACAAAAGGATACAGTCACGTGCTGTTCTACATATTATTTAATCATATTTTAACACCCTATTTTTTATTCATAGTTATAAATAAAGTATTTTAAACTTATCATTATACAATTGTTGTGTACGAGTGCTATAAGACTGAGATCTGTGTGGCACACAGAATGAATAAAACAGATAATGCGCTCATTAGTGGTATATAGAGGTTAAGTGATATTGTGAACAAAGTGATATACAACCTTTATAGGGAGGTTTTATGCTGCAGTTTCTAGGGGATGGCTCAGCTGTCCAACTAATACAGAAAAAAGAGAAAAACAGCGCAAAAAAACCTCATGGTGTAGTATTTAAAGAATATTTATAAGATAAAAAAGGTGATTATTGCACGTACATCAAGAACAAGCATATATCAACAGGACATGTTTTGGACATGTTACCACTCTTGAAAACTGCTCCGTGTGGGCTCACTGTCTCTCGGGACGGCTACTGAGGATAAGAGGACCATCCAAACGAGGGGTGCACACCTCGTTAGGGATTCGCCCCACAGTGTGAGTCAGCTCAAAAGCGTTAGTCTCTGCTCTCCAGCGGGTCACTCGGCGGGAAGTTCAAACCTCTGTGAGGGATCTCCCATCAGCTGTGATCGTGGCAAACGCTGTGCTCACACAGGCCGTTCCGGGTTGAGCCGCAGTCTTCCTGACGTCATCAGACGGCGCCCTTGTATCACTCCCGCCTGCTCGCGGATGGTGAAGGCGGTAAATGTCCAATAACATGTGAAGGGGATATGCTATATAAAAACCGCAATGGGTATTGATAAAAATAAAGATGGAACGCGCCCTCTCCAACGCGTTTCGTAATCGATACTTCTTCAGGGAAGTAGTACCACTTCTTCAAGAGTGGTAACATGTTCAAAACATGTCCTGTTGATATATGCTTGTTCTTGATGTACGTGCAATAATCACCTTTTTTATCTTATAAATATTCTTTAAATACTACACCATGAGGTTTTTTTGCGCTGTTTTTCTCTTTTTTCTGTATTAGTGGCACACAGAATGCATCGCTGATGGAACCCTTTTTCCACTACCTGTATTTTTTCGTACAGAATGTTCTGCTCCTTGCCAGCACATCCTCTGTATTTTTACACAGTAGAACAGGATTATCTATATTGTCAATTTTCCAGTGAAGTCTTAAAGGACATTGATGTTAAGAATGAATGGTACCGATTTCCAGTTAAAGAACCGCACGCCTGCTTTGTGTGGTCTTATTTGAAAACTCTCCTTTCAAGTGAATAATTTCAATAGATTAGTAAACATAAGATTACGTACAATAAATTCAATGCCCTTACCCTTTGTCCTGCTGTTTGTGATTCTGGCAGTATTCTACTTACTGTAGATTGAAAACACCATTCAGTAGAATAAAGATTTGGCACGTTCAGTTTGTACATTTTTATGTATGATTTTCTTAATGTATTATCACCCCCTCTGTTCTAATCCCTAGAGTTCTATTAGCTGCGTAGGTTTGTAGGCTGTGGTATGTTTAAAGAGCTAACACTAACCTTAAGCTCATCAAATATGCACAGGTTTGTTTACTTACCTGTACATTTTTTTTTATAGAAATATGTATTTATCTAGAAACCTTTACTTAGTATTACCTAGTCACATAATTACATAGTAGATGAGGTTGAAAAAAGGTACACGTCCATCAAGTTCAACCTATGATAAATTTAGACGACAGATAAGTTATCCTATATTTGTACTTACAGTATATTGATCCAGAGGAAGGCAAACATAAAACCCCAGTGAAATATCATCTAATAATATCTCATAAGGGGGAAAATAAATTCATTCCTGACTCCAAATATTGGCAAACAGATTACTCCCTGGATCAACATCCTTCCCATGTTTACTTATTTGGTATATCCCTGAATACATTTTCTTTCTACAAAGATGTCAAAGCCCCTTTTTTTTTAATATCAAATGTATCTGCCATCACAGTCTCCATGGGTAATGAATTCCACATTTTAACTGCCCTTATTGTAAAGAACCCTTTCCTTTGTTGCTGGTGAAATATTCTTTTCTCCAACAACCTTAAGGGATGGCCCTGAGTCCTTTGTACTGCCCTTGGATTGAATAGTTCTTTTGAAAGCTCCTTGTATAAAGCTTACATATTATACAATCCTTTCTAAAACGAGGCCCAAAGAGCTTTGTCACGTTGTTTAAAAGGTTCAATACCTCTTATAATCAGGCATACAGTAGTACCATTACATTTTCAACACTCTATTAACCCCCCCCCCCCAAAAAAAGTCTATCTCTTCTACAGCGATATGTGAAAAGGAAATACTTTAGCACATGAACTTAAGAACCACCCGCAGTGGTGGTCATTTTAGCAAATTGGATGAACCGAGATTCCTAAGGACAAAATTCACTGGCACAACAGAGCAGCCTCTCAGGTCATCCAATCCGATCGATCAGGTATTCAGCCCCATACAGTAGCCTGGTCTCTGACACCAGATCAGGCACCGTGAATCACTGTGAATCACCTGTCGGCTGCGGCTGGGGAGGAAGAGTTGGAGCAGCAGGGCCTGATCTGGTGTCAGAGACAGGACCAGATTGATTGGAGTGGGTGACCTGAGTGGCTGCTGCGTTGTGCCAGTGAGTTTCTGTGGCTGAGCAGCAACCTACAGGGCCGGAGCAGATGATACAGAGAGGAGTTGCTGAAGTGTAAGGAGCGTTTGTGGTGTGCCGATTAGTCCCCATTGTTGCTGAACTGTGTCCTGGAATACCGGAGCAGATGATCCAGGGGAAAGAAAGATGTCAGAGTACCAGGTAGATACGGAGATTGGAGGAGGCTGTGGTCTATACAGCAGATTGCCCCAGAACACTCCTAAAGGTACCTGTTTTCGCATGCAGTACGCTTCAGACAGCAGCAGCCACAGCCTACAAAGGTCCCGGGACACTGCTCTCAATAATCTTCTGAAGAGCAGAAGAACCTCACCTAAGGTAATTACACCTACACCTCCTACTAGACAGCAATTTCATATGGAAGAACTTGCCTAAAGGTACAAATAATCCTCTCACGTAGATTGCTTAAAGAGTGCCCTATGCAGTATTAAGACTAATACTAGCCTAAAGTAAAAACGAACATATTATCAAACAGATCCACTATCCTAAAGGGATTTCATTTTCTTCCATCTACAATTGATAAATAACTCTCAATGTACCTGTGGCAGGACGGCCTGTAGCCGAGGTCAGGGAACAGTCCACACGTATAGTTTCAGGATAAATAAAAACGTTCAGTGGCTTTATTTCTCCACAGTAATATAACATGCGGGTAAGAAAAAAGGTATTCCAACCAATCGTGGTCTCCACGAGTTCAGTTTGAGTGACATTGAGCAGAACCAATGGTATACATCCTGCCTGTATTTAAATCCAACATGTACTGTGTTAATTATCCACTGAAGAAGTGCGCATGCGCACGAAACGCGTTTGGCTTTTTGAGAATCATTACAGCAGTGTACTGGCATAGGAGCAGAGCCTTGCAGGAGACCCCTTGAATAGCGGTGTGTTGGAGATACAACTACAAGAGCTAGTTCCGGAACGCGGTCCCGCCTACCGTGACGTCATTCCGGGCGCGGAGAGCAAGCCGTGTGGGAAGTTGCCTGCAGTGACGCCTTAACCGGCGTTGATCGAGAGAGGTGCCTGCAGTCCTCCACAAGTGGCACGCGTCCACCAACAGCTGCCGCCGGACAATCACTACCATATCCACCTGCTTATATCCTGTGGACATCTTGTAAGTAGGATTCCGGTTTTACACACCGGATCCTAGACCTGCTCCTCATCAGTTTTCTGCTTTTTATTGTTTAATAAATTCTCTGTATATTAGTCAGCCTATCTGTTTATTGTTGTATGTGTGTGTCTGTCTATGTCTATGTGTTATGTTGTTTTAAACAGTGTCACGCTATGATTTTTCCTTCTTGTCTCCCCTGCATCATATACTATTACTGCTGCTGAGGAATCTGCTGTACATTCGGCTGGATCATCATACATTGGACACTGACACCAATCTCTGGACTTACCCCATTTCCATTCATTTGGACTCTAGGCGCCGGTCTGTATTGTTTTCCTTTTAACATGCGGGTACACTGTCCCTTTAAAAAAATAAATCCTGCTCCACTTTGGGAGAAAAACTGACTAATAACACAGCAGACCTATCTAGCAGGCTGGCTGGCTAAACCAGAACCAAACCATAAGGGTACTTTAAGCAGTCAGTAAACAAATGAATAATCCTTACTTTAGTTGAAGTAGTCTTTGGTGAAATCCCTCTGGCTAAGGGCTCACTCAGTAGTGTGCTTCTCTCTCTCTCTCTCTCTCTCTGGCAGCTACTGCCAGTCACATGATCCTTTATCTACCTTGCTGGCTCTCAGGTGTCAGCTAAAGAGTTCTGATTTCCTAACTTCCACCTGAGTTAACCCTTATGAGTGCTGGATGAAGCACTCAGACATATGTCTCCCAGGCGTAACTGATAGGAGTTGACTTCACTCTGTCACATACCTCCCCTGTTTGTGTGTGGCTAGTGTCCCACACGGCTGAAGCCCGACCCTCCACTCCTTCCCTTGACAAAAAATCAGCATTTCCGTGGTCCTTTCCAGGTCTATGCTGAATATCAAAAGAGAAGGGTTGGAGGGCAATATACCACCTGGTCAACCTTGGATTTGTGTCCTTCATGGTGTTTAACCACTTCAAGGGCGCATGGTCAGTGACCAGGGTGAAGTGTACTCCGGCGACATAATGTCTCAAGGCCTTAATTGCCCATTTTACAGCTAGGCACTCCTTCTCAATAACAGAATACCTCACTTCCCTTGGGAACAGCTTCCGGCTGATGAACAGTATGGGGTGTTCAACACCATCAAATTGCTGAGACAGCACTGCTCCCAGTTCTACCTCTGAGGCATCTGTCTGGATGATGAAGGGCTCTTTAAAATCTGGGCTCCGAAGAGCGGGGCCCTCTGACAGGCACTTTTTTAGCATGTCAAAGGCGTCTTGGCACTCCCAAGACCATTTAACTTGGGTCGGGGCACTCTTTTTTGTCAGATCTGTTAGGGGTGCAGATATTTCTGAAAAATTGGGGATAAACCGCCGGTAATACCCTGCTAACCCCAAAAGGGAGCGGACCTGTGTCTTTGTCTGTGGGGTGGGGACTTCCTTTATGGCGGCCACCTTGCTAGCTAGTGGCCTTACTATCCCTCCCCCAACGGCATAGCCCAAGTACTTTGTAGTGGATTTACCCAGGGCACATTTTTTTTGATTTGCAGTGAGCCCTGCTTCTCTTAAGGACGTTAGGACTGCCCTTAACCTTTTTATATGAGACTGCCAGTGTCTGCTATAGATGACAATGTCATCCAAGTAGGCCGCGGCATATGCCCTATGGGGTCGTAGTACCTTGTCCATTAACCTTTGGAACGTGGCTGGAGTCCCATGTAACCCAAATGGCATAGTGACGAATTGGTATAAACCGAGAGGGGTGGCGAAGGCAGTTTTGCATTTGGATTCTTCTGCTAGAGGTATCTGCCAATATCCTTTCGTGAGATCTAGGGTGGAGATATACTCTGCTTTACCAAGTGAATCAAGCAATTTATCCACCCTA
This sequence comes from Ascaphus truei, assembly GCF_040206685.1. Classification (NCBI taxonomy): domain Eukaryota; kingdom Metazoa; phylum Chordata; class Amphibia; order Anura; family Ascaphidae; genus Ascaphus; species Ascaphus truei. Next base: position 21,697,333 of record NC_134490.1, on the reverse strand, counting down.
GGCATTGGATATGCATCAAATCTGGATACAGCATTTACCTTTCGCAGATCCACGCAAAACCTCACCTTCCCATCTGGTTTAGGGACCAACATGATAGGGCTACACCATTCGCTGTGGGACTCCTCGATCACGCCCAATTCCACCATGTCTATTATCTCCCTCTCTACCAGGTCTTTTCGGCCCTCTGGCAATCTTATAGGGACGGGACCATACTTTTACGCCAGGTTCTGTCTCAATCCTATGGGACACTAAATCAGTCTGCCCTGGCAGCTCAGAAAAACCATCTGGGAACTGGTCACATACATCAAGAAGGTCTGACCTTTGTTCCGTTGTTAACTGCTCTCCCATGGGAACCTGATGGTCAGTGTACGTACTACCCTTTGGAAGCTTTGGACCCAAATCCGTCTCTCCTTCCTGAGGGTGAATGAACAGTGATCTCATCGTTTTCCAGGGTTTCAGGAGGTTCACGTGGTAGATTTGTTTACCCTTCCTGGACCCTCGTTGAGAGATCTCATAGTTCACCTCCCCGGTGCGGCGGAGAACTTGGAAAGGACCCTGCCACTTCGCAAGGAGTTTACTCTCTGATGTCGGTAGTAGTAGCATCACTTGGTCCCCAGGTTGGAAGACCCTCAAACGAGCATTTTGGTTGTACTGCCTCTCTTGACGTTCTTGAGCAGATTTGAGGTTTCCTTCGCATTGGGGAACTTCTCGTACCGCAAACAACAGGAAAGGGAGAAGTTCATCCCAAGCTCGCTTTTCAGTGTCCACAAACTTCCTAAGCATAGTTTTTAAAGTACGGTTAAACCTCTCTACCAATCCATCAGTCTGAGGATGGTAGACCGAGGTCCGGACGGATTTTACCTCCAATAACTTCAGGACATCCTGCATTAACTTTGCCATGAAATTTGTTCCCTGGTCAGTTAACATTACTTGGGGAAGTCCTACCCTAGAAAACAGTTCTAACAGCCTGTGAGCAACCTGTTTAGCAGTGGCTGATCTCAGAGGGAAGGCCTCAGGATACCTGGTGGCATAATCAACAACAACGAGTATAAATTTATGTCCCTTCGCAGAGGGTTCTAAAGGTCCGACCAGATCTACCCCAATTCTCTTGAATGGGACGGCTACCAAGGGCAGAGGAACCAAAGGAGCCGGCTTCTGTCCTTTTTGGCTAGTTAACTGGCATTCAGGACATGTCTCACATAGTTTCATGATGTCACCATGTATGCCTGGCCAGTAAAACCGGGACGAGATGCGGTCCGTGGTCTTATCTCTGCCCAAATGACGACCCCATGGGAGAGTATGGGCTAGGGTAAACACTGTTTCAATCAACCCTTTAGGGACTAGCATCTGTTGAATGACCTCCCCTGTTTGTGTAACCTTATTCACACGATATAGTATGTCATTCAACAGTTCAAAATGTGGAAACACTTTTACACCTTGTTCATCTATTATCTTGTTTTTGACCTGTACCACCATCTCATATTGTCTAGCCAGAGCTGGGTCCTCCCTCTGCCTCTGACGGAAGTCAGGAAGATCCAGGTCTGGCAACACTCCCGTATCTATCTGTTCCCCACCCTGGTCATCCCCAGCCATGACCTGCAGTCCTTTGGGCTGACTAATGTTACCAAAAGTCCCAGCCTTTCTTAACCAGTCCTCTTTTTCCGCACGTCTCTGTTTATGTGTCTTTGGGACATGGTGTCTACGGGGGGAAATCTCTGGGGAAAAAGGGAACAAGTCTCCAGGCTTCTCCGGTACCAGAGAAGTAGGCTCCGTAGGAGTAGGGGCCAACAATGTTTCGAGGTAGGGCCAGTCTCGGCCAAGTAGAACAGGAGCAGGTAGCCAGGGAGCAACTCCCACTAGTAGGCTAGCCTCTTGATCCTGGATACGCAGTGTAACGTTTGCCGTCGGGTATCTCTTTGTATCCCCATGGATACACTCGATATTCCAAGGAGAGTCATAAGATAGTCTATTGCTTGGAATTAGGCCCTCTAGGATCAGGGTTTTTCCAGAGCCCGAGTCCAGCATGGCGTTTACTTTTGTCCCCTCCAGAGATGCTGGGACTAACCACGGATTGTGGTCCCCTCGGAGACAAGCTGTGGCAGTGGTTCTGCCATATGAACAGTCCATTTCCTCATCTCCTGAGTCCGCAAACTCGGTCGTCCGCGGAAGCTCTCGACGGGGCTCGGTGTTTGGACCTCTCCGCTGTTGGATGGGGTCCTCCCTTCTGGTTCGTGGGGTTATCCTCTCCACCGGGTGGGTGACAGGAGTCCAGGTTCTCGGGGAATACTGTGGGTGGCGGCCTCCCTTGAGTGATCCAGTGGCCTCAGACCCAGGATGGGCGTCTCTGCGGGAGTTTGTACCAGGAACCCTCCGAGATGGGAAAGGGTCTTCCGATCGGGTTGACTGGATCTCCCAAGCTGGCGGGTTGTAGACCCCTCGATTGTCTGCTCTCCTGCCTCTAATATCACCGGAAGCAACTGGTGTTTGCACCGGCCGTTCCCAGCTATCCTGTTGGGTGTCGTCGCCCAGGAAGTTTTCCACCAAGCGGACCGCTGAATCCAGGGAAAATGCAGCGTGTCTTTTTTCCCAGGAGCGGGAGGAGAGGGGCAGTATCTGTATGAACTGCTCGAGCACAAACTGTTCAAGGATCTCTGCCTTGTCATATTTTTCCGGTTGTATCCACCTGGCACATAAGTCTACTAAGCGGTGGGCTACGACCCGGGGTCTGTCTCGGTTTGTATATTTGACTGTCCGGAACCGCTGTCGGTAGGTCTCTGGCGTGAGGCCTAGGCGATCCAGAATAGCAGCCTTTAGTTTCTGATAGTCTATGGCCTCGTCCGCTGGAAGAGCCTGGTAGGCTGCCTGAGCTTCCCCTATGAGGAGTGGAGCCAGAGTCGTTACCCAGCGATCAACTGTCCAGCCGTGGGCCGTGGCTAACCTTTCAAAAGTGAGGAGAAATGCCTCTGGGTCTTCGTTTGGCTTCATTTTAGGCAGCATCACCGGTGGGTTATTTGGAATCCCTGGTCTGCCTGGGGTTGGGCCTTCGACCAGCAGTTGGAGTAGTGTGAAACGGGTAAACAGCGAGTTAACCCACCAGGCGCTCAGAAAATGTAGCTGCAGCTGTGAACTGGTGTTTGAACAACAATAAGTATGGGTAATGAACGCCACTATCCCCCAGTGTAGTCTTTATAAATGTAAATCTCTGCAACTGGCTAGCCGTAAGCACAATGAAGTTAGAGAAAACATAGAAGGAGATAACTCACAGCTGGGGGATGTAATGAAGTGGCTGGTCTATTCTCCTGCATGGAAATGCTGCATGTCCCTCTGCTAGCGATATTTGTTGATGGAATGATCCTCTCACGTCGCCAGCACTCTCTTCAGCCGCCAACCCTGCATCCGCTCGATCGCGGTGGGTGGTCACCTGACCGGCGGCAGTGCCGGTACTTCCGGGTGTAGCAGGGGGACGCAGATGCACCAGACACAGCCCGGCATGCAGGCAGCAGGCACCGGAACAATAGAAATCCTCCCAGGGGAGGTCTGTACGCCGCACAGCCGTGGAGTAAAAATTTCAGAGAAGGCTGATCAGTGATTCATGAGAAACTTTAATGAAACAAAGGGCAAACGGATCCTCTTGACGCATTTCGGCCCGTCAGGCCTTTGTCAAAACTGGCGTAACTGATAGGAGTTGACTTCACTCTGTCACAGTACCCTAAACAGAAGTGAAACTCTACTAAGAATCCAATATACAAGGTTATTATTGTCCACATTTTGAAATTCACAAAAAGTGAGGAACTACCATCTGTGGATTTATTTCAGTTCAGCTATTACCCAAAAATTTGTGGACATTACTATCCACAGGACATCATCTCACTTTTGCAAAGTTTTCTTGGAGTATGACTGCAAAATTCTATTCATATTACTATAGGTAATATAAGCTTAATCAAGGCTCGGGTTTATCATTTAAATATGTGTGACTATTGATTTAATATATTTTAATTTGTTTTACTGTATTTTAATAAATGTCAATAGATATGCATATATAAGTTTCACTGTTTTGTCCTTAGGAATCTCGGTTCATCCAATTTGCTAAAATAACCATCACTGCTGTTAAAGTTCATGCGCTAAGGTTGTTTCCTTTTCACATATCTCTTTCTAGGGGGCCAGAGACCCCTTTCTCCTCTGCTGCAGAACACCGCCCAACATTTATTCCCTTTGAAGTTATAAGAACGTATTCACTTTTATAGCACAATTGTAGATTTTTCACATTAGCGCCCTTTAGTTATTTTCATCTCTTCTAAAGCGCTGATTCTTCATGTGGGAAGGGAAGGCAAAAATATATTGGCTGTTTTACACTGCACAATATAACTATTCCTAGAATACAATGGTATGTAAGATAAGGGGTAATGAGAGCTTAAACAGTTTTAAAATACAAAATTGAATTTTATGTCTAGATAAGGCATTGAAGCGGTCTTGAAAGTTTACATCTGAAAACCTCCATCTTATACTATATTAGTGACAGCACTGTATGCCTGCCTGCCTGGATGTCCAGTGTCCCTAGGGGAAATCTCATTGGTCCCTTGGGCCGGCCGCCCCCCTCTCATTGGCCTGATGTGACGGGCGTGTCTGTCTCTCTCTCTCTCTCTCTCTCTCTCTCTCTCTCTCTCTCTCTCTCTCTCTCTCTCTCTCTCTCTCTCTCCTTCAGGCCTAGAGGCCGCGCCCCCAGCTCACCATACCCGCGAGCGCTGCTCCCGCTCTCTCAGTCGGGAGCTGTACGGGCCGCGGCCCACACCACCTCCTGACCTGAGCGTCTCAGCTCCAAAGGAGGAGCGCGGCCCGGTGCGAGGTAAGTAACCGCACGGGAAGGAATCTTTCACGGCGCTTCACCCCCCCCCCCCCCGGCCTGGCGCTTCACCCCCCCCCGGCCTGGCCCTTCACCTGGCCCGGTGCTTCACCCCCCCCGGCCTGGCATTGGCACCTTCGCACCTCCCCCATCGGCACACCCACATCCGCACCCCCACATCAGCAACAAACCCTCCCAAATCAGCACACCGATACAATCACCATCAGTACAGCCACAGCAGCAGTACCACCGCACACCGCCATGGGCCGCGTCGACCTCTCCCCACCCAAATGCCACCCCCACACAACAAACATCCCGGGCAACGCCGGGGCTCTCAGCTAGTTAGTAAATAAAGGACTCGTTCTTTCTGACCGTTAGCTGTATTTCTGTATTTCTCTTAAAAAATTATCACAGGTTTGCTGTTCAATATACTGCATGTGCAGTTACCTGGGTTTTTTGTTGTTGCTTATGTTGACCTAATATATGGTCAGTGGCAGATTTACAAAACTGCCGCCCTTAGGTACTTACCTGGTGCTCCTCCTTCGTGCCGCCCTCCTTCTTCTTCAGTGTCGCGTTACCATGGTAATGTAATGGCACACAGCTTTGCGGTCCCATGGTGCCACAACATCACCTTGTCATGGCAACGTGACACCGTGTGTCATCATGTTGCCATGGCAATGTGGTACCATGTGACATCACAGCATCATTTGACGCTGAAAAAGCAGGAGGGCAAGAGGATACATCTCTCTCTAGAGTCAGATCTATTAGATGGTTGATACATTTGTCAGGAGACCTGATAGAAGAACTCAGAGCCCGTCTGAGTAGAGCTAATTCAGCTATAGTGGACCAATGCCCCTCACCCTGCTGAGGGGGTGATGGGGGAGATCTAGCCTCACCCAGAGGGCCTACCCTCGGGTGGAGGTAGGGGTATTGAGGCCCCGTTACAGCCATCCTGCAGAGGTACAAATCCTGGAGGAAGAGGCGAGGAGGTCCGATACCTGTGTACTGCCGTGACTAATACTGCCTATGAACTGCTGCAGTGTGCTGCATCACTGAGAAAAGACAATAAAGACATTGCTGTTTTATGTAAGACTGTGTGAGATTGGAATCTCTCGCCCTGGGACCAGGGCTTTCTCTGGGAAGATTCCAACCTATCCCCTAGGTTTCGCCAGAGAATGGAGGCGCTGCACCACAACCACTAAAGAATGGAGGCATATACCCCAGAAGCCTGGCCCTGTTATCCCCCACAACAACGCGGGAGACTCAGGCCCTCCTGTTCCAAGCCGGTATGCACCACCATAATACATGTAGCCAGCCCTCAATACAGCTTAGAGGCACGATCTGTGTCTGGGGGGGGGGGGAACATGGGCTACATTTGGAGGCGAGCTGCTGAGATCCAGAACAGGACAGGCTTTCAGCAAGGCAGATCGGGAAGAGTGAAGTGCACCTTCCGTGCAAGTACTGGAGAGAGTAGGGCATGTAATACCAGGGGTAGTCAGGGGAGCGTGGATTCCCACACAGTACGCCCTGGGTGCCCTAAGAGGGTGATGTAAGATGAGTGTATGGCTATTGCTGTCCTAGTCCCTTGAGGCAGATAGTGTGAGGCAACTGGGGGGGTTAGCCTGCTAACGTGTCCAGGGACCATGGCCCAGGGCCCGCACTATGAGTGGTCAAAAGTAGGAGACGCCCGTACTTAGGGAGATGCCTACATAAAACACACCACAGAGTACTTTTAGGAACCGTCAGCGGTGCACAGAGAAGGAGTTCTGCCTAGCCTGGGGTATACCACATCATACTAGTGGGTAAAGCACAGAGAGATAGCATGCAGAGAGCATCAGAGAGTGCCAGTGAGTATAGTCAGTGTCTAGGAACGCGTTTGAGAATAGCGGTGATATACATTTGGTGGGCTCATCAAAGATGGCAGCCGTCATTACATGTGCTCCGCGGAGCAAGAAAGAGTCCAAAATGGCGACAGCAGCGCCATCCACTGCCCAGCAGTTAGCCGCCGAGTTAAAATGGCGATTCCCGTCAATTCTGGAGTGCGCACGTGAATCGTGCAAAGAGACTGTGAGAGAAATGTGGAGGGAGATGTTCAGGGGTTTGGCGCCAAACCCAGATCCCCTGGAAAAGGAGCGGAGCGGCGCGAAAGCTGAAAGCCCACCCACCTGTGCTGTGACTGGCCAACAGACCAGGCCACGTCACACTGAAAGAAGGAGTGCCCCTCCTCTTGTTTCCACCAGAGGGGGGGCACAAGGAGAGCCAATCAGGAGCGTGGTCCCCAGCAAAGGGAGGGACAGGAAGTGAGAGCGAGGAACTTCACTTTTGCCTGACTGTTGAAGAGCAAGGAGCTGAAACACTGAACTATTCCACCCCTGAACAAAAAATGTCAGAGCTAAGCATGACCACGTTCCAGTTCCCTGGAGGCTTCCTGGTAGTGAAACTCGACGGCCGAGAGTACCTCCGGTCCCTGTGCATACACTGCAGGACACCCGGACTGGCCCCAAGCACGAAGGCACGATGCCCTCAATGTGGCACGTTCTACTTGTGGCCTACTGAACCGTGGCCCATGATCAAGACCCCTCGGGGTGCCTCTCTGGGAACCCTAACGGAGGTGGCGGAGACAACCGATGAGGCTGCCCTAGTTCTCTGCACCCCTGCCGAGGTGGGAACCAAGGCCCAGCCAACTACAGAGCCGAGCGGAGATCCGGCGGAGCAGAGCGCGACCGCAGTGGAGGTACTGGAGCGGGCCCGTTTCATACCACTACCCACTGGCAGGGCCACAAAAGACCCAGGTGACTCCCCAGCGGAGGATCCGACCAAGTCGTCTTCGGAGGAAGAAGATGGCGTCTCATCGGTGGCGATGCGCCTACCGGCGAACTACCCCAGCTGTAACAAAGATGGACGAGAAGGAGAGGCGTGCAGCCTACTTACCCGTCCGTGGACCGGATGATCCACCACCACCCCTTCCGGTCTTCGACGCACTTCCGGTGCATGACCACGGAGCGGATGGAGATTTCGCGGGCGGCAACGATGACGACACTTCCGGTTCCGGCTGGCATGGAGGGCCGGTGGCCATCTTTGCGGCCTGAGGAGCCGCCATGGCGGCTGCACTGGCCACCCTTGACTGCCACGGCGTTCGCAGAGGATCAAGGGGCTCAGCAGAGAGAGCAAGCAAGAAACTGCCCACTGGTCGCGGGATTACCTGCTTGCTGGACATGGAAATGGACATTGCCCCAGCCCCTATCGCCCTTGCCCCGGCCACTGCCCCTGCCCCGTCACAAGTATTCCCACCGGGACCTAGCGGGGATAAGTTAACGAAATACCCCAAGTACACTGGCGACACACTTTATTCGAGCTCGGCTAGTCCCACGAATTCGGGTATACCCGGGTGTATTGAGGTTTGTGACTGTTTTCTGCCCGAGTTCACTGGGTTATTTTCCAGGCAGGGATTGAAGCATTTTATTCCCGCTGGCTGCAATACTGCACAGTATATATAAATATATATACTGCATTACAATTCATGAATTTATGCCATCTGGTATACACGTGAAGCATTGCAGCCTATTAAATCCTAATCATTATCATTTAACAGATCAGCCGCCCGTCAGCCAGGCATGAACCCAGGCTGGGAAGGCAAACGCAACGGGGCTTGTCAGAGGTGAGGAGCGGCGCATTCCAGGTATCTGCCAGGTACATACTGGGTATTTGCTCGAATAAAGTGTGTCGGTGCAGTACTCCAAGGACTTGCGGGATTGGGAGTTAAGTGATTAAGGATCTGATGGAGAGATACCGTATGCAAATGTAATTCGTATACCTAACACTGTACCATTTTCTCCTGTATCTAGAGGGAGGGCCCGAGGGTCCCATACTACTGCTGAGGTCGGGACTGTAAGCACAGTGGTCCACAAAATGAACCCTACTAGGTACTTCAACGCCAAAGGGAGAAGAGATTGCTTGCGCTCTACAGAGGCGGGTACGTCCGGTGTCTCATCACAGGTGGAGTCGGAGGTAGATACTAGTAGCCCCTTATCAGAGTACGAGCACCGTGACAAATGGTGGGCACCCCTGTTCACTGGGTACCACGCAGGTATGGACTGCACCAGGTTTCTGTTAATCAGGAACAACATAGTTGATCATTGGTGGGTGGTAGGTGTCTATACTCCCGAGGAGGTGATGGATGAGTTAGAACACAGATTTCAGGAGATAGAGCAAGGGATCATCATGCCTAAGGGGCCTAGTATATTGTACGATGAGATTGCTCCTGTAGAACCGGAGTTTTGGGTACTGCCAAGCAGGGTGGGTCCCACGAAACTGCCCAAATTAAGCAGAGCAGACAGAGCCATAGTGTCTAGGTTTAGGCAGTCCCACGGTACGAATATATAGAAAATAGCTGAAGCGCTCAAATGCAGGTATATCTCAAAATGATAATAAGCCAGACCACTGTACCAGGGTACTAACAATTGATATAGTACCTATTGTGTCATATAATGGGTACTATCCTCCTGAAGACAGGTGGTGTGTGGTGCAACCCACTCACCATCAGTCTCATTGGCAGGTTCCCCTGAAAAATATACAAGTACTCACATCCTGGTAGGGCAGGCAGGCAGGCAGGCTGTGCAGCTACTCAATGCAATACAGGGAAAAGGGAGACCAAAAAGCGCACCAGCACAAACGGAGCAGGAAGAACCCAGGACAAAAAAATGATTAAAAGGGCACTTTAATGTGGCAAAAGACCCATCCAATGCATTTCGAACGTCGCAGCGTTCTTTTTCAAGGACCTTGAAAAAGAACGCTGCGACGTTCGAAATGCATTGGATGGGTCTTTTGCCACATTAAAGTGCCCTTTTAATCATTTTTTTGTCCTGGGTTCTTCCTGCTCCGTTTGTGCTGGTGCGCTTTTTGGTCTCCCTTTTTCCACGGTACGAATACCCTTATGTGCCTGAACCCATAATGAGGGAAATAGAGGAGAACAGAGACAGTTGGCTCAGGGAGGCCGTACAAGAATACTTAAGAACAAAGTTTGGTACGGCGGGTTACCACAATGAGGACCGAATCAGTGAGGTGGTCCGGGTCTGGAGTATAGGACGGTGCATATACATTCACAGTATAATCTACCGGCCAGACTCTGGGTCGGTACAGCCCTACTATATAACTGTAACTGACCATAATGGGAGAAAGGTACGGAAGCCTGACCCAAAGCACTATTACTAGTTGGTTCTCCCCGTTGGGAGTACCCGGCTACTGTTGTTGTTACGCCATCTGGTGGATGGCTTGCTAATGTCCTAACATGCAATGTGTTGTTTCCCAGGTTTGCTCTCCACAGGATGGTGCTGCTAAAGTTAGGTCCAAGTGGGGACCATTGGATTCCACCAGAGGGAGAGTGTAGCCCCTGTAAGATATAGTGGGCTACCAATCCTTCTCCTACTGGAGTAAGCCCTGGTAGGGGCAGGCGTCAGTAGTAATCATGGGTTTTTCCCCCCACCAAGCCCTGCCTTGAGTGATAGAGGTAGGCCCCTGACTCTGTGGCAGGCCTGAGACAGAGGGGAGGTCCTGCTGACATCATAAGGGGCAGGGCTGTGTCTATTTAGTGGGCTGCTCCTGTGTGTGTCTGGGTCAGTTGTTGTTGAGTTCTGTGAGAGTTGTTGGAGAGTCAGTAGCTGGATTGTGGAGGTTGTGAGTCTGATGAGAGAGGAGAATGTGACAGATAATCCAGTCTGTCCTGGGAGCTGATGAGAGGAGTATGTGAGCTGCACAGTTCAGAGAGAGAGAGCTGAGTGAATTTGGAGGAGACAGGAGAGAAGAACTCAGAGCCCGTCTGAGTAGAGCTGATACAGCTATAGTGGACCAATACCCCTCACCCTGCTGAGGGGGTGATGGGGGAGATCTAGCCTCACCCAGAGGGCCTACCCTCGGGTGGAGGTAGGGGTATTGTGGCCCCGTTACAGCCATCCTGCAGGGGTACAAATCCTGGAGGAAGAGTAGAGGAGGTCAGATACCTGTGTACCATCGTGACTAATACTGCCCATGAACTGCTGCTGTGTGCTGCATCACTGAGAAAAGACAATAAAGACATTGCTGTTTTATGTAAGACTGTGTGAGATTGGAATCTCTCGCCCTGGGACCAGGGCTTTCTCTGGGAAGATTCCAACCTATCCCCACACCAACGCGGGAGACTCAGGCCCTCCTGTTCCAAGCAGGTATGCACCACCATATACATGTAGCCAGCCCTCAATACACCATAGAGGCACGATCTGTGTCTGGGGGGGGGACAGGACATGGGCTACACAGACAAGAAAGAGAAATGTTTTTATCTTTGCATCTACGCACCAGGGCACTTTGCAATGTTGCTCCATGTGCACCAGTCAGCGAAATGGGAAGATTCAGTATGGGGCATTACCCAGCACAGGGGCGGAACTAGTCACCGGTGGGACTCAGTGCTAGTAAACCTCCCCCCAGGGAGCCATACCCATGGAGCGGGGCCTGATACGGCTGCGACAGAGAAAGCCCAACCAGACTTTGATTACTGAAGTTGCGTCTGACTTACGGTGTTGCCTAATTTACATGCTAGGACCACTGAAGTGTGCTCCCCCTACTGCCGCCATCAGGTAAGGCCCAGGGCTATGGGTGTGGAGAAAAGGGGAGCGGGGGGGGGGGCTTTAGAAATGTCGGCACGTGTTCCGGCTGCTAAAATAAGAGCCAGAACAGCATTATGGCACGTGGAGGATGTGCCCCTAAAGGTGGTGAGCCATGATGCGACTGAACCAGCTGCACAAATGGTAGTAATTGTATGCCACGCTGCTCCGTCTTCCTCCTAGTATAGAACTTGCAATCTATTTCATGATTCTTATGGTAATAGGACCTCCTAAGGTCTATGTCCTAAAGTAAAGAGCACCCGGTAGCTTTAAAACACTTTCAGGGAAATTGTACACAATGAAATGTGACCCCCTGGTTACAATTCCATGAAAGTAGAACGCTGCTGTAGATACGTAGGGGGGATTGTTGCTTTAAGCTAAAAAATAAATAAAAATAAAATTGCATTGTGTGTTCTGGTTTATTTATTTTACGTCAACCTTGTAACAAATGAAACATTTACCCAAAGCAACAATTATGGAAAGTGCATGTTTTTATCTTTCATTACTGTTCCTACTGTTACTAACTACTTGTAACATATTCTAAGTATTCTCTCTTTATCCAAAAGGCTTTAATGCATGTAGCTTGCTTTTAGTACATTTCATAACCGTGGTAACAGCTTTTGTGAACAAACAGTGGGCGTCAAAAATAGAGTTATTTACTCTCCTTGTCAATGAAGGGCCAACAGGTGGACTGGTAATTATGATACATTAATTCACAGGATGTTGTTTCCAGCTGCAAGAGTTCAGGGCCACTTACTGTAATCATCAACTTCCGGTAAGCCAACATTCCAGTATTATCACCCAAAAAGGTGTTATTTTTATAGTGTAACTAGCTGAGAAACCCGGCGTTGCCCGGGATGTGAAGTGTGAATAAGTATGTGTAAATGTTGTATGTGAAAGTTGTAATGTGATGCCAATGTTATGTAATATTAGTTAGAATTGTGTTTGTAAATCAACAGTAGTAGAAAGCACATGTATATGAGGGCAAATGTTTGACGTGTATGTTAGTTGTTACGGTAGTTATTTTTGAAAATGTTATTGTTGGAAATGCTTCTTGAAAGATGTGAATGTCCATTGTTGAGAGGAGTGTATTTGATGTAATGTTAAAGTGTGTGTTGTAAAATAATGTAGTAATAAAAGATGACAGTAGTGTATTGAGTGTCTTTCATTTTTTTGTAATTTCTTATGGCAATATGTAGAGTTCATGGAAATTGAGGAAAGTCAATGTTCATTGTAATGCTTGTTTGTAAACGACATTTTTGGTAGTTCCAGTTGGAGCAAAGATGTACAATTGTTGGGGGGATCCAACTCTAGAGCACGCAACATATAACTGGCCGTGGGAGAAACATGGTGATTCTAAGTTGATACCAGTGCACTTTATAGATTGTCCTTGTGCTTTGTTAATGGTGATAGCAAAAGCTAGTTTGATGGGGAACTGTAGCCGTTTGAAAGTAAAAGGCATGTCTGTAGGAATGAGTGGAATGCGGGGGATGAAGACATGTTGGCCTTTGGCGTTGCCAGTTAAGATAGTAGCTTCAATTAGGTTGGGCATTAATGTTTTTATGCACAGTCTGGTTCCATTACAAAGGTTAGGTGTGTGTAGGTTGCGAAGTAGCATGATGGGTGCTCCAACTTTGAGGCGAAGATGATGTGGTGGCATCCCTGATGGTTCGAGGGAGTGTAGGAATTCAGGTGGATAGTTAACGGCTTCATCGCAATCCACAACTGTATCGATTGAGTTGTATTGAGTAATTGTGTTTGGAATAATGTCTTGAATTTGATGATTGATGTCATTGACAGAAGTATTTTTGGCAGCAAGGATGGCTCTTTCACAGAGCCACTGGTGGTTTGTGTAATTGTGTAAGAGATTTGGATAGACGTGATGTATGAGATCTTCAAGTGATGTCATCATGTGACAAAAATGTGTGGGAAAAGCAATTTCACCTGATGTTAAGTCAGTAGGTAAAGTGCCTTCACCTATTTGAAGAAGTGTGTGTGCAAAAAGTTGTTCATTTGAGTGGCCGAGAAGTTGGACTCGCATATTGGTTGTTAATGGAAAATGTTTGACATGTCGCCATAAAATAGAGGATTTAAGGCATGCATGAAGTTAGTCTGCTGGTGTGGATCGTGGTATGACTGGAAGTGTTTGCCTGAAATCACCAGCTAAAAGAATGACAGCACCACCCATTATTTGTTTATTGTTACGCAAGTCTTGCAAGGTTCTATTAAGGGCTTGAAGTGCTTTTTTATGCGCCATGGTACACTCATCCCAAACAATAAGTTTGCAAATTTGAAGAACACGGGCTTGGCCAGATGTCTTGGTAATATTACATGTTGGGTTTTCTTCATGAGCAATGTTTAGTGGTAATTTAAGAGCTGAGTGCACAGTTCTTCCTCCATCCATAAGAGTGGCTGCAATGCCAGATGATGCAAGTGCAAGTGCAACATGATTGTGCATTCTTATTTCTGCAAGGAGTAAATTTATGAGAAATGTTTTGCCTGTTCCACCTGGAGCATCAAGAAACAGGATTGCACCTTGTTCGTTGTTTATGTGCTGCATGATGTTGTCATAGGTGTTAAGTTGTTGTGGAATTAACATTGGTTTTCTTGTGGCAACATATTCTTGTAGTATGGAAATATTGTATTGTTTCTCTCGCATAAGGTCTGTATTGAGTACATCGTGATGATGACGTTGGGGAGCTTCTAGACCTAATTGAAGTAGTGTTTTGTTATTGATAGAGAGACATGTATCTTCTAACAATATGAGTACCTCGTTGAAAATGTCAGGTGAAAAGGTAACATTGAGTGATGGGTTGTGTCTCTGTGCTTTGTGAAGTATATCTTCACTCATGTGAGGTAGCGGGATAGGGGGAGGGACATTGGTGGCATGGTGTAGCGGGGTAGGGGGCCTCGCGGTCCGGTTGCGGTAGGGAGATGTGTGAGGTGCAGGAGATGTGAGGCGTGCTGTGCGGTTCGCGGGAGCTACACTGTGTGAGGTGAGGGGTATTTATTTGTGTTTGGTGTGCATTTGTGTAGGTGTTGAAATGTTGTGTGTGTTTTTGTTTTGTGTTAATGTTGGCTGTGTGTGTGGCAGAATAGTGTGTGTATGTAATTATTGTGTGTGATTGTTGATTGTGTGGGGTGTGTGTGTGGATGAGTGAGTGTGTGATGTGATAGTGAGTGTGTGGTGTGTGAGTGTGTGTGTCAGTGTTGGTTAGTTGAGTGTTTGTGTGCAATAAATTAGACAGATGTGTAAATAGTAATGTTTTGTGTAAAATATGTTATTGAAAGGAAGAGGTGATTTATTGTGCTAGGTGTGTTGGTAGCGGAGGTGTTGTGTTGTTGTTAATGTTTGTGTGTGGTGGGATGTTGATGTGCAATGGGAGTGGGTGGTGAGACGTGTAAATGTGCATTGTATTCAGTGTAGTGTGTATGGTGAAGGGTAGGTAATTGGAACAGTGGGTTGGGTGTGTGTGTTTGTTTAGTGGTGGTTGTGTTGTGTGTGGTAGTTAAGGTTATGTTGAAGTGTTGTTTTGTGTGTTGTATCAGCAGAGGAGGTTGGTTGGTGTGTGTGTGTGAGTACGTGTGTTGCGTGGTTGAGGGCGTGTGGCGTTGCTGAGTGCGTGTGTGTGTGTGTGCATGTGTTTGTGTATTTGTGTGTGTGTTGTGTGTGATGGTGTGTGGTGTGTGTGAGAGCATGTGTGTATGTGGCGTGTGTGATGGCATGTGTGTGTGTATGACGCATGTTGTGTGTGTGACGTGTGTGAGTGCGTGTTGTTGGTCATAGACATGTTGTAAATTGCATGTTTTTGAGTGTAGTGTGTGTATTATGAGGGTGAAGGTGAGGTGTGATTTGTTGTTATGTGTGGCATAGAATGACAGGATGTTTGCGTGTGTGTGTGTGTGTGTATGAGGGGGTTTTGTGTGGGTGAGTGTTGTGTGTGAGAAGTGTTTTAGAATAAATTATACAGACAGTGAAATTGTTAGGAAAACATATTTTATTGTAAGGAACAGCTGAGTTTCAGTGGTAGGTGTTGTCATACAGTGTGTGAGGTAGCGGGAGTGACATTGGTGGCATGCTGTTTGACTGTAGTCCGCGGCGTCGCGGTCCGGTTGCGGAGGGAGATGTGTGAGGTGCAGGAGATGTCAGGCGTGCTGGTTGTTCCGCGGGAGGTAGAGTGTGTGAGGTAGCGGGATAGCGGGAGTGACATCGGTGGCATGGTGTGTGGTGTGTGTGAGAGCATGTGTGTGTGTTGCTGGTGTGTGATGGCGTGTGTGTGTGTATGAGGCATGTTGTGTGTGTGACGTGTGTGAGTGCGTGTTGTTGGTCATACACATGTTAAAAATGGCATGTTTTTGAGTGTAGTGTGTGGCATAGAATGACAGGATGTTTGCGTGTGTGTGTGTGTGTGTATGAGGGGGTTTTGTGTGGGTGAGTGTTGTGTACATTATACAGACAGTAAAATAGTTAGGAAAACATATTTTATTTCAACGAACATCTGATTTCCAGTGGTAGGTGTTGTCATACACTGTGTGAGGTAGCGGGATAGGGGGAGGGACATCGTTGCCATGGTGTGTGAGTGTAGGCCGCGGCCTCGCGGTCCGGTTGCGGTAGGGAGATGTGTGAGGTGCAGGAGATGTGAGGCGTGCTGTGCGGTCCACGGGAGCTACACTGTGTGAGGTAGCGGGATAGGGGGAGGGACATTGGTGGCATGGTGTAGCGGGGTAGGGGGCCTCGCGGTCCGGTTGCGGTAGGGAGATGTGTGAGGTGCAGGAGATGTGAGGCGTGCTGTGCGGTTCGCGGGAGCTACACTGTGTGAGCTAGCGAGATAGGGGGAGGGACATTGGTGGCATGGTGTAGCGGGGTAGGGGGCCTCGCGGTCTGGTTGCGGTAGGGAGCTGTGTGAGGTGCAGGAGATGAGGCGTGCTGTGCGGTTCGCGGGAGCTACACTGTGTGAGGTAGCGGGATAGGGGGAGGGACATTGGTGGCATGGTGTAGCGGGGTAGGGGGCCTCGCGGTCCGGTTGCGGAGGGAGATGTGTGAGGTGCAGGAGATGTGAGGCGTGCTGTGCGGTCCGCGGGAGCTACACTGTGTGAGGTAGTTGGATAGGGGGAGGGACATTGGTGGCATGGTGTAGCGGGGTAGGGGGCCTCGCGGTCCGGTTGCGGTAGGGAGATGTGTGAGGTGCAGGAGATGTGAGGCGTGCTGTGCGGTCCGCGGGAGCTACACTGTGTGAGGTAGCGGGATAGGGGGAGGGACATTGGTGGCATGGTGTAGCGGGGTAGGGGGCCTCGCGGTCCGGTTGCGGAGGGAGATGTGTGAGGTGCAGGAGATGTGAGGCGTGCTGTGCGGTCCGCGGGAGCTACACTGTGTGAGGTAGCGGGATAGGGGGAGGGACATTGGTGGCATGGTGTAGCGGGGTAGGGGGCCTCGCGGTCCGGTTGCGGTAGGGAGATGTATGAGGTGCAGGAGATGTGAGGCGTGCTGTGCGGTTCGCGGGAGCTACACTGTGTGAGGTAGCGGGATAGGGGGAGGGACATTGGTGGCATGGTGTAGCGGGGTAGGGGGCCTCGCGGTCCGGTTGCGGAGGGAGATGTGTGAGGTGCAGGAGATGTGAGGCGTGCTGTGCGGTCCGCGGGAGCTACACTGTGTGAGGTAGCGGGATAGGGGGAGGGACATTGGTGGCATGGTGTTGCGGGTGTAGCCCTTTTTGTGAACGTCTGAACTAAGGGACTACGGTGCATAAACCTGTGGCTTCAGGAGCTCTGAACCTCCGCATATTGGGAGCCTGGGGGTATACCTTTATCACTTGTGGTGCAGCGCCTCCACTTACCCAGGATCCCCATTATAGAGATTATGCCCTGAGCAAGAACCTAACAACAGCAGTATGCAACAGCAACCTTTTTATATCACACAATAACAAATGATATGCAGACTTATCATATAACATTTACATACACACACACAACGTGGCTCGGCCACACCTTATTGGGATAGTGTCCTGTACATAAGCAACTCTGCCGCTCTCCTTAGGAGTATGTCTCATAACCAGTAAAGTATAGTACCATATGCAATTCTCTTAGGAAACCCAATTAGTTAGTGGGAGGCGGGATCAGCGCCTGGTGACCGGTGTAGGTGCACGTGTAGACAAGGATACCTTCCGGTCACTACGATGACCTTGACACTCCACAGGGCCCCAGTGATAATCCAGCCTTGCGCCGTCTCTCCCTTCTGCAGCACCATCAGACGGGGAAATCCAAGATGGCGGCCGCAACTCCGCAGCTCCGCATATGAACCTCACTAAAGGGAAACGTCCCTGACGACTATGGGCGTCCTTACAAATACAGCACCCTACGATGGCGGGGGAAAGACTCCTGGGGCTGTGGGCATATCCTACCTAAGCAGACGGGTCACTGACCCTCTGCTCTCGCACCCGAGGTTCCGCCAACCTCCTCCTTCACCTCCCTTGCTGCTCTGCCCCACCGCCCACACGCATCCGGTTCCTGCATACACAGTCTCGCATCCCATTGGTCCTCAGCCTCAGCTGACCTTCTCACCATCAGAGTTCATAGTTCAACCCCTTCGCGCGCTTCCCTCGCGCATGCGCAGCCCAACTGGTACGCAGTAACTTCGCTGGCAAACAGGGACAATATGGCGCTGCCTATGTAATTGACAGCGCGGAACCTTTAATATATGCACATCCTTACATTCTCCCCCCCCCAGAATCCAGCGTCCCCGCTGGACTACCTAAGCACATATATTAACTATGTACACAACCCTCTCTTCCTAGATTAGGTTACACATCTCATTAAACAGTACCATCATAGCTTGCATCCTATGCCGAGCCCACTGCTGAGCCTCATAATGGGGTGCCCCAAACTGATCATATGCCATTCGCATGGGAGGTTGACTGTTTCTTTGACTTCGGCGGGGTTGATCTTCCTCTGCAGAGTGCTCAGTCTCAACTGGTATTTCCATCTCTACCCTTGAGGGGTGTTCAGCATTAGCACAGTCTCTTTGGGGTGTAAAACATGGACTTTGGGGGTCTAGAGGCTGACTCACGGGAGTCAATTGATCAATGTTCGGGCCAAAAGGCTCTTTACCCGTGGCTCCTTCGGGAGATGCCTCCACGGCCGGAAGGCCCCTTTGAGAGGTTCCTTCCATTGGATCCTCAGAGGTGGCAATTTTTACAGTCTCTGGGCCATCCTCTGTGTGTTCAACTTCTCCATCTATGGGCGTGGCTGGAATTTCCAATTCGTCCGTCCCTACTTGAGGTATGGGAAGCAGATGATTCCTATGCCACACCTTTACGCGGCCTTCAGAATCCTTGATTCGGTACACAGGAAGACCAGGCATCTGTGACTCCACCTCATACACACCCTCCCGCCACCGGTCGGCCAATTTATGCTTCCCAGGAACACCTAAGTTGCGTAAGAGGACCGCATCTCCGGGGTGAATTTCCTTGTGACGTACTTTGTGATCGTAGCGCCTTTTATTTCCCGCATTCAATTTCGCAGTCGTCCGTTCAGCCAATCTATAGGCCAGCTGTAGACTGTCCCTTAGTCGCTGGACATATCGAAAGTGCGTCCTATTGGATACCCCATCGGTAGATATCCGCAGGCGCACATCCACCGGTAAACGGGCTTCTCTTCCGAACATCAAGAAATACGGAGTATACCCGGTGGACTCATGTCGGGTACAATTATACGCATGTACCAATGCTTCGACGTGTTTACTCCACTCCGTCTTTTTCGGGCTCGTCAAGGTTCCTAACATATCTAACAGAGTGCGATTGAACCGTTCAGGCAGAGCATCCCCTTCGGGGTGGTACGGGGTAGTACGCGATTTGGCAATGTTCAGTAGAGTGAGCAACTCCCGTATCAGGGTACTCTCAAAATCCCTGCCCTGATCGGAGTGAAGACGATTTGGTAGTCCATAATGAATGAAATATTTCTCCCATAGTACTCGGGCCACCGTTACGGCCTTCTGGTCTTTCGTAGGGAACGCTTGGGCGTACCTAGTGTAGTGGTCAGTGATCACAAGAACATTACTAACTCCCCGACTGTCGGGCTCGATACAGAGAAAATCCATACACACCAAATCCATTGGACCCGAGCTTTTCAAGTGTGCCATGGGAGCCGCCCTGGTGGGCAGTGTCTTTCGTTGTAAACAGCGATTACACCTCCGGCAATGTTGCTCCACAGACTCCCTCATTCTCGGCCAATAGAACCTATCCTGTAGTAGCCCAAACGTCTTGTCAATGCCCAGGTGACCATGGTCATCGTGAAGGGCCCTGAGGACTAGGGTTCTCAAACGTTCCGGCAAAAACAACTGACGCCGATCGGGATGGTTATGATAGGATATCACCCGATATAGCAAACAATTGTCCATCTCAAACTTCCCAAACTCATTTAGCAGGAGTTTCACCAAGTCTCCGGGGGCTCGCTTCAGTATAGAAGGGTTATCTTGTTGTACCGCTTGACGGGCTAACTCCACTATGGGGTCTTGTGTTTGATAATGCACTAGGTCCCTCCACGAGATGATATTATCCTCAGTGATGTTCATCCCTTCTCGACCTTGATAGGCCAGGGGGATAGCCTGCGAGTTACATCCCAACGAGTCAACAATCCGCAATTCTGAGAATGCTACGTGGTCGTCGACTACCGCAGCCACGGAGCAGAGGGCACGAATTCCTGGACCCGGTATCTCTTCCCAAACTTCCTCACCAGGGGTGGACTGAAGGCCCGGGCGACGAGACAGGGCGTCGGCACCTATGTTGGTGGGTCCGGGTTTGTATTTAAGGTTGAACCTGTAGTTGGCTAGAGCAGCTAACCAACGGTGTCCCGTGGCGTCTAATTTGGCAGACGTGTTTATATAGGTCATGGGGTTGTTGTCCGTACGTACTTCGAACTGCACCCCATATAGGTAGTCATGCAGCTTGTCCACCACCGCCCATTTTAGCGCCAAAAATTCCAACTTATGGACCGGGTAATTCTGCTCGCTAGGGGTTAAACTTCGGCTCGCGTAGGCCACTGGACGTAGCCCGGTCTCATACTTCTGATGCAAAACCGCTCCTAGCCCGCTGAGGCTAGCATCGACATGTAGGACATAGTCTCGCTCAGGATCCGCGTAGGCCAAGACGGGGGCCTGAGTGAGGCTGGTCTTTAAGTGTTTGAAGGCCTGTTCACATTCTGCAGTCCATGTCTTCCCAAAGGGTGTCTGCGCCGAGCTCCCCTTTCTCCCGGTTTCTCCCGGAGGCACCTTGAGAAGGTCATTCAGTCTCTTGGCCTTGCTGGAATACCCCTCCACGAACCGCCGATAATAGCCACAAAACCCCAAGAAAGACCGCAGCTCCTGAACATTTTGAGGTCTGGGCCAGTTCATCACCGCCTCGATCTTTCCGGGGTCGGTGGACACCCCATCAGCTGACACAATGTGGCCCACATACGTTACGGAGGTCCGACAGAATTTGCACTTGTCTAGCGACAGTTTTAGGCCCTCCCCCTCAAGCCTATCCAGCACCTTCATCAGTCTCTCGGAATGCTCTTCCAGCGTCCGCCCAAACACAATAATGTCGTCCAGGTACACTAAGCACTCTCGCGGGTTAAGGTCTCCGAGGGTTTTTTCCATTAGTCTCTGGAACGTGGCCGGGGCACCGCAGATCCCTTGAGGCATGCGGGTAAACTGGTAAAACCCTAAAGGACAGATGAAGGCCGTTTTTTCTTGGTCTTCCGGGCCCATGGGCACTTGATAATACCCGGACCTGAGGTCGAGCACACTGAACCATTTACTCCCGGTCAATGCATTCAGGAGGTCCTCGATTCGGGGCAGTGTATACTGGTCGGGGATAGTACGGTTATTCAGCGTTCTGTAATCCACACATAGACGGACCGTCCCGTTCTTCTTGCGGACTACCACAATGGGTGAGGCGTACGGGCTCCGAGATTCCCGCACGATGCCAGCCGTTTTCATCTCGTCGATTAATCCCCTCACTTCGTCAGCATCCTTTGAGGCAAGCCGGCGGGAGCGCTCCCGGAAGGGGGTGGCGTCGCTCAGTCGGATGGTATGGTGGGCACTGCGACTGCACCCCACATCCATGTCACCAGTGGAGAACACCCCCCTTCGGTCGTGTAGCTCATCCTGTAGCCTCTTCCTCCACTCATCCGGGAGGGGCGAGTCGCCAAAGTCAAATTCCAATGCCGGCGCTATGGTAGCCGGCGAGCTCCTAGCTAGTTCCGTCGAGGCCTCCTCCTCGGAAGTTACCGGGTATATCCTCCCTAGCGTCTGCCGCCGGTCAATAGTCATCGGGTACGGGGATATATTCTGCACATATACCCAGGTGCGCTTCGGGATCTTCCCGGGCCATTCCTTGACCGAGGTTAGTACCTTGTAGCCCAAACGTTGTTCGTCCTGGGCCACACTCTCCAAGGTGAAGAGCTGATCCTCCGACCGTCGACGGGGGTAATGGCAAGCGGCGACCATCATTCGTCCTTCCCCCGGGGGAATCTGGGTCAGTCCCCATTCTTGGCTGTAGAGGACACCATGCTCTTCCTCGGTCGCAATTTTACCGCAGACCTCTTGAAGGGCGGGACAGGCCGCCAGGGCCAGCAGTGGGGCTTCTCCTGCTTCCTGCAGAAACTGGCGGAATACCGCGCGCACAATGTCAGCGTTGGTCCCCAAGATGATTGGGGCGCTGGGGTGGTCCTGCGGCTCGGGGCACACTAGGGCCTCCACTTCCATGGGGTGATGTTTACCAGTATTCAGCTGGAGAATATCTAACTGCACCTTTACTACTCCGTCTATGGGGTAATCTTCATGACTCAGTCCCCGTAGCCGCAGGGCATCCGCCGATAGCAACGGTAGTTGATGTAGGTGTTGGTCGTAGAAGGGCCGGTATACGATCGTTACTTGGGATCCCGTGTCCAACAATGCGGCGGCGTAGATGCCTTCGATAACTACGCGAATAATGGAGGCGGGGCCGATTCGGGAGCCCTGAGGAGGCGGTGATGCCTGGTCATCCTTCAGGGGTTGGCACGGCATTGAATGCGCCGGTCGGGACGACGTTCTTCGTGAGGTGGGGCAGTGGGCCCGCAAGTGTCCCATCTTTCCACAGGCATAACACTGTATTTGGCTGAGGTAAGCCTCGTCTCTCCTGGTGGGGGGGCTCCGCCTGGTCGGGGGACGAGGTCTGGGTGTCACGGGGGTGGGGGCATCCTCGGGGTCAGGGTCCCCAGATTCAGGCGCATCGGTTTTGGGTTCCACTTTCTTGGCCTCCTTACCTCCGAGCTGGGGCTTCTTCCCGGTGGCTAGGTCACGCCCCAGCAGCACCGTCTCATGCGCTTGAACCCGGTCCATTAGGTCGTGAAACGACAACGCTTGTCCAGGCGTTAGGCAGCTACTGACCCGCACCGACACGGGGTGTAGGGGTAAGAGGCCCCGCAACAGCTGAGTGGTGCGTAGTCCGTTAGCTTCTATCCTTGGTAATACGCCTTTCCTCACCAGATTCCAGAGGTCCAGGTGCAATCGTCTGAGAAAATCGGACACCATTTCTCCCTCTTTCTGGGTTAACGCATGAAATTTGGACATCAACGTGTACGTGTCCACCGGGGCTCCATAGGCCTTGGTCAGGCAGTAGATAAGATCGGCCGCGTCAGCTTCCGGATTGTCATCTCGGTAGTAGTGCACCATATGGGACGCGGGGGGCCGTAAGCACTCAACTATGCGTTGTCTGCGGACCGCGTCCGTGCAGGTCCATTCAGGCAGTACCTGTTCGGTATGATCCAACCAGTCCTCTATCCCTACTTCCCCTGGAGGCGTGGGTTTCTCGCCGGAGAAGGCTTTTAACTTCCTGTACTGGAGCGACTGGGTGGTGTTGTGGATAGCGGCGGCTATGGCGGGAATAGAGGTGTCTCCTGGTAAGCTGTCCCCGACTGCAGGGTAAGCGTCCAATCTTGATACGCTAAGGCGGTTGAGGCCAGCCCGCAGGCCGGACGGGGTGGACGACGAGCCTAGGCTCAGGGTGGCTGGCCAACGAGGGTGTAGGCCACTGTCAGGGAAGTGGTCGGGGCCTCCCGTCGCGGCACCTGGGGGGGGAGCATATTCTCTCCTAGGGGTAGAGGTGGCCAGGGGCGCAGAGGTGTCCGCCTGGACTAGTGGGCAGCGCACCCCTGGAGCCTCGGGCAGCAGCAGTATATGGGGCAAAGCCTCGGGGCATATATCTTGTTCAGTGGCATACAAGATCCGGCGCCAGGTCTGGTCATGGTCATAAAAGTGGTCTTGTACTTGGGCATTGTCCAGGAGAGGAAGCTTTCGGACCTGTTCGGTCACTGTGCCTAACGAGATCATGGCGGGGACATGGCCCAGCGCGAAAACACGGTTCAAGGGGATCCCGCGCCGTTGGGCCCACTTGCGCACCTCGAGCGCCGAGGGCACCGACATGATGTGGGTTGGTTGCACAATAGAGACAAAAAAAAATGTGGGGGCACCCCAGGTCTAAGATCTCAGCAGCGCCTCCAAATGTAGCCCTTTTTGTGAACGTCTGAACTAAGGGACTACGGTGCATAAACCTGTGGCTTCAGGAGCTCTGAACCTCCGCATATTGGGAGCCTGGGGGTATACCTTTATCACTTGTGGTGCAGCGCCTCCACTTACCCAGGATCCCCATTATAGAGATTATGCCCTGAGCAAGAACCTAACAACAGCAGTATGCAACAGCAACCTTTTTATATCACACAATAACAAATGATATGCAGACTTATCATATAACATTTACATACACACACACAACGTGGCTCGGCCACACCTTATTGGGATAGTGTCCTGTACATAAGCAACTCTGCCGCTCTCCTTAGGAGTATGTCTCATAACCAGTAAAGTATAGTACCATATGCAATTCTCTTAGGAAACCCAATTAGTTAGTGGGAGGCGGGATCAGCGCCTGGTGACCGGTGTAGGTGCACGTGTAGACAAGGATACCTTCCGGTCACTACGATGACCTTGACACTCCACAGGGCCCCAGTGATAATCCAGCCTTGCGCCGTCTCTCCCTTCTGCAGCACCATCAGACGGGGAAATCCAAGATGGCGGCCGCAACTCCGCAGCTCCGCATATGAACCTCACTAAAGGGAAACGTCCCTGACGACTATGGGCGTCCTTACAAATACAGCACCCTACGATGGCGGGGGAAAGACTCCTGGGGCTGTGGGCATATCCTACCTAAGCAGACGGGTCACTGACCCTCTGCTCTCGCACCCGAGGTTCCGCCAACCTCCTCCTTCACCTCCCTTGCTGCTCTGCCCCACCGCCCACACGCATCCGGTTCCTGCATACACAGTCTCGCATCCCATTGGTCCTCAGCCTCAGCTGACCTTCTCACCATCAGAGTTCATAGTTCAACCCCTTCGCGCGCTTCCCTCGCGCATGCGCAGCCCAACTGGTACGCAGTAACTTCGCTGGCAAACAGGGACAATATGGCGCTGCCTATGTAATTGACAGCGCGGAACCTTTAATATATGCACATCCTTACACGGGGTAGGGGGCCTCGCGGTCCGGTTGCGGTAGGGAGCTGTGTGAGGTGCAGGAGATGTGGCGTGCTGTGCGGTTCGCGGGAGCTACACTGTGTGAGGTAGCGGGATAGGGGGAGGGACATCGTTGCCATGGTGTGTGAGTGGAGGGGAGGGGGGGTTTGAAGAGGCAGTCTGCAGTGTTTGGTGTTGTGTGAATGTGTGTGTGTGCTGTGTTTGTGCGTTGTGTGTAGATTCTGTACCTCAGTGGTTCCCAAACTTTTTCGGTTCAAGGCTCCCCAAGGCAATCAGAATTTTTTCAAGGCTCCCCAAGGCGATCAGGATTTTTACGCGGCGCCCAAAGTAAAAACAAAGGTGTATATACATACCTAACAGTTGCAGTGCGCAGTTGGTGTCTCCCTCACACACTCTCACTCTCTCTGACCTCACTCTCTCTCTCTGACCTCACTCTCTCTCTCTCTGACCTCACTCTCTCTCTCACTCTCTCTCACTCTCTCAGACCTCTCTCTCTGACCTCACACTCTCACTTACACCACACATACACTATATATATATATATATACACCACACATACATATATACACACCACACATTATATATATATATATATATATACACACACACCACACATACATACACACACATATATATACATATATACACACACACACCACACATATATACACACACACCACACATATATACACACACACACACCCTGCAGCCCGTTTTTCACACACACACACACACACACACACACACACACACCCCCTGCAGCCCGTTTTTCACACACACACACAACACACACCCTGCAGCCCGTTTTTCACACACACCCTGCAGCCCGTTTTACACACACACACACACACACACACACACACACACACACACACACACACACACACACACACACACACAGAGTCTGGTGGCTCTGCAGTTGCAATGCCGGGCAGGCTGCAGCCCCATTGGATGGGAGCGGTCACGTGACCGCTCCTCTGCTTCCCCTCAGAGGTTTTTTTTTTTTTTTTTTTAAATGAGCTAGCAGCCCTTGTTTCCCGCTGCTGGCGGCCCTGATCGCGGCGCCCCTCTAGCCAAGCCGCGGCGCACAGTTTGGGAAACACTGCTGTACCTGATTCGGCAGTCTGTGGTAGCAGACGTGAAGGTTTTGATAGCTGTGAAAAGCAGGCCAATGAGAGTCAGTGAGAGGTGGGACGCAGGCCAATGAGAGGTGTGCGGGGGCGGGCATTGGACGCAGGCCAATGAGAGTCAGTGAGGGGTGGGACGCAGGCCAATGAGAGGTGTGCGGGGGCGGGCATTGGACGCAGGCCAATGAGAGTCAGTGAGGGGTGGGACGCAGGCCAATGAGAGGTGTGCGGGGGCGGGCATTGGACGCAGGCCAATGAGAGTCAGTGAGGGGTGGGACAGTGTGGCATTGGTGTTGGACGTAGGCCAATGAGAGGTGTGCGGGGGCGGGCATGGCCTGAGCAGGAGTGACAGGCCCAAGGTCCAATGCGATTGACCCTTGGGACGCAGACATACAGTGATTTCACAAATATATAGTAGATACATCAACGTTGAACCGCTAAAAAGAACGCATTTTTTACTGGGTCCATTTAAAAATAATTATAGTACCGCATGTTCCGATATTCATCGGCACCTCATTTAAGGCAAAAATATTGCACTTTTTTCCCCCCACTTAATCCAGGCTGGCGATCCTAAACCAACCTGAAATAGGTGATAAAATATTACTTTAAATGCATTACAGTACATATTTCCTACCGAACTTCCACAGCATTAAATAGTCTATTAAAGACATTCAGCATATGCCTTCTTTGGTAAATGGTATCCTAGTGGGCCAATCTTACGCTAAAGGAGGAATTGCTCCACCTTTCATTTATTTGGGACCCAAGCTAAAGAATTGTAGGGGACATTTTCCAACAGGGAACACTCAAAAATTGTATTCAAAGAGGATATCATTGGGTCACGCATACGAATAGAGAGAACCTGTTTTATGGGACAGAGAAAATCTGATTCTGGAAAAGGTCGTTAGATTTATAACCCAATTTGGCTCCCATTGGAACAACCAACCCTGTTGAAGAAATATTGGCATATTTTGACTCGAGGAAGACATAAAACAAGTGGTAGGAAGTTATCCCCCAATGGTTGCTATACGTTCAAGAAGTCTTAAAGATATATTGGTCAAAAGTCATTTTGTTAATAGTGGTAGTTAGGGGACATGGCTGGATAAGGGAAAACAAAAACGACTTTTCAATTGTGGTAATTGCCAGATGTGTAGATTTATGGTGTCAACGCAAGATTTAAGCCCTTTTGATGATGAATCGAATTATTAAATCAAATCATTTTTTTGAATTCTAAAAAGAAAGGGCATAGTAAATATGCTGAAATGTCTACTTTCAAAGATCTATGTAGGTAAAACTGTGCGCGAACGAAGGAGAGTCCTTGAACATACAAATGGTATTATCAATAAAACACCTAACAGTAGTGTGCCAAGACATTTCCATTAAATACATGGCGGTCTGAAACAACCAGGAAGTGGCAAGTCGTTAATACCAATTAACAGGTTTAGGATAAACACTTCTGCCACAAGGTTCACATAAAAGGAAACAAAATACTTCTACATGAACAAGGCTTTCTAAATGCAATATAAACACTTGGCTCCTTTCTCTTCCCTGGCTGAGACCAGAGTGACCCTCTGTGTGTTGTCAGAAGCCTGACTACATAGCTCCTGAGATTGGCTGCAGGTGCTAGGCCTCTGTCTTAATTAGCTGCCTGTCTTTTGAACAGGGGAGTTTCCAGCAGTCAGGCTGCATGCCTGATAAACTTTTGTTTGTACTGCTGTTTGGAAGTGATGGGTCTGTAAACCCCGTCACATGGTCTCATAGGAGGTTTGAGATATGTGGGTGACAAAAAGTGAATTTAGGGGGAGGGGGAAGAACACATTGGTGGCAGGCAGGAGCCAGCAATCTCTGGGAGAAGAGGCGAGCTTATTTTGCTCTAAGTATGATGTAATAAGAGTTTGATTGGAGACCATATCAGTCTGCCATTACTAACCGCTAAGATAATCAATGTATTAACCACAATTAACCTCCCCCCCCCCCCCCCCCCCACTCCCCAGGAAGCCTAACCACTCACCCCAGGGCAACTACATTCACACATCCTATCCCCAACCCTTAAACAAACCTGACCCTCCCCTCAACCCCCAGTAGAATAATGGTCAATAGCCCTACTAGCCTAATGGGGCTAAAAGTCTTTTGTACATCCAGGGTATGAAGGGAGCAATAAGTCAGGAACACCCCAAAACAGAAAAGTATATAATGGTGCAGTAAAATCACATGAGGATGGTAGAACAAAACTTGGCTCATGCAAATTGCCTACTTACAAGAAGTAAGTGAAAATTCAGTCGGTCACATCTGTCGGTAATTTGACAACTTCCGGTTGTGACATCAGATGCCATCCAGTTGCGGGAGTACCTAAGGGAGACGGCCTGGATACCACCTCTCTGGCATGAGATTCACAGCTCTACCTTACTCTTATGTGCCTGTTATATTAGTACACATTGTGAGTACATATTGTAGCATTCTTTTATTGTTATAAAGTTCATACTGGTCTGCACTATGGTTTCTCTCCGCTGTGTTTCCTCCTGAGTTCCATCTCGAGTGAGAGTCCTCCTGGGTTACTGCTTGCCGTGTTCCCCGTTACATGCTGAATTTTCACTTACTTCTTGTAAGTAGGCAATTTGCATAAGCCAAGTTTTGTTTTACCATCCTCATGTGATTTTACTGCACCATTATATATTCTTTTCTGTTTTGGGGTGTTCCTGACTTATTGCTCCCTTCATACCCGTGATGTACACTGTCGATTTAGAGAATCTGTACAATTCCCTCTGAAGGTCGAGAGTTTTTCTATTTCACCTTACACCTAATTTAATTTATTATTATCACTGATTATAATACACGGTGTTTTCTAGCGCCGTTCTGAATCACTTGGGTTACTTTTGCTAAAAGTCTTTTGGCCATTCGAAAAAAAACAAACCTGTATTAAACTCCCCGCCTCCTCCCCACTGAATAATAATAATAATAATAATAATAATAATAATAAAAAATACACTGTAAGAAGAAGAGGAAGTACCTGCAAATCCCAGAACCCATCTGAAAGGAAACCGAATGCAATATTTGTCTGAGTTAGGACAGGTGATCATTTGGGGGCGCTGCCAGTTATGGCCGTCCAATTTACATGTTGTCTCTCACCAGCTGTTTTTGGTCTCCCAAAATTAAAATGTAAAATTTTACTCATTTTCAGTTATTTGATTTACAAATGAACAAATCAGAATAAAATAATTAAGCGGTCTTCAGTTTCCTCCCCTTACATTTTAAGGTATTGACATTTAGTATACGTTGATCTTGATGTCTGTATGTCTTTTTTTAACCTCATCTACTACAGTATGTAACTATACACAACCCTCTGAAGAGGCACTTTCTGCTAAGATGTCAGAGAATGGAGAATAAGTAGCGGTCCTGCCGAATCCAACCGGAATGTCGCCCCATTCACCTTCATTGACCGAACATAACTGAAAGGTAGCAAGTCATCTTAGCCTGCAAGTGACCGTTATGGGCCTCCATAGGCAGATGGCAGACTGCTGTTTCGTGCACTGGATCAACCCCTCATCTACTTTTTGTTAATTTGATCCTAATTTTGTGTCGTATAGAGCAGGGGTGCACAACTCCAGTCCTCAAGCTCCCAGAACAGGCCAGGTTTTCAGGATATCGCTGCTTCAGCACAGGCGGCTCAACCAGAGGCTCAGTCTTTGACTGAGCCACTGATTGAGTCATCTGTGCTGAAGCAGGGATATCCTGAAAACTTGACCTGTTGGAGGAGCTTGAGAACTGGAGTTGAGCACCCCTTGCATAGAGGAGTGTTTTGGATAGTATATAAGTCAATGTGTGACTGTACAAAATAGGACTCTCTAAATTGTTAGTGCATACCCAAGGGTCAATTTTGCATGGTTCGCAAAGTGCTACTTTTAATTACTGGACATTGCAGTAGCAGTCATCCCTTATTTATCCTCCTGACAATTTTCACACCAAACTACTAAGAACATATGTACCTATTGCATATCCTCTCCCAGCTCCCACTGCAATGATCTTACACATTGCATATCATTTCTGGCTTGTCATACAACTGCTATACCTGAAGAACCCAGTGAGAAAGCTTGTAAACAATACACATGTACATACATATATGTACTGTGCAGTATGTCCAGTGGGCGAAGTGGCTCACAAGAAGCAGTGGTTATGTGGCTAATATCAACAAATTCCACATCTAAACATCAGGCCAATGCATTTTGGAACTCATTCATATTCTATCAACAAAAAGCAAGAGAGACTGTCTCAAACAAAAACATTTTTATTTAAAAAAAAAAACTAATTTGAATGGTCAGTTTGTAAATAAAAATAATACTTAAAAAAAGCGGTACACTGGAAGTGTAGATAAAAAAAGTAGTGGTACTGTGTTCCTTCTAGTACAGGAGTGGCCAACTCCAGACCCCAAAGGTCACCAACAGGCCGCTATTAGGGATATCCTTGCTTCGGCACAGGGGACTTAATTAGTGGCCCAGTTGTTGATGGATTTTGTCACAAGTTGACAGAGCCACCTGTGCTGAAGCAGGAATATCCTTTAGACTTGACCTATTGGTGGCCCTTGAGGACAGGATACCTACCCCTACTTTTCAACAATAACCACTGTTTACAGTATGTGTAGACAGCAAACAGCACCACATTCTTCGGGATATACTAAAAACCTGCCTTCCCATGTGGCGGACAAGAGAGAGCACAGGTTTAAGAACATAATCATTCCATGGCTTTAGAATAGTCTTCAATCTCTGAAGTCTGGGTTTTCTTAGCAGAAAATAATCTTTGAGCCTTATTTTCTTTAATATTTTTTTACTGTACGGATTCCTTGCAGCATGCTTCACTTTCACTAATACTTTCAGCTTGCCTATAGAGAGCATTGCTTTTCAAAATAATCTAAAAAGAAAAGTTATTTATTTTGCTTGCACTCACAATGAAAACGTAATGCTGTATTATGCAGATAATATTTTCTGTAAGCAAATCATGTGCATTATGTACAGTATATATACATAGCCAGGACCAGCTGGGAATAGTGTGGGGCCTCTGTCCCCCTTATCTCCTCCTTCACCATTTCTTCCTGAAGGGTCCCTCATCATGGCGCCGCGACGTCAAATGGCGTCGTGTCGCCATGACAATGTGACGCCGTGCCACAATGCACCGTCATGTGTCATGGCAACGCCGTGCCACCACATAATTGTAATAGCAACATGACGCTGCATGGCATCACAACGTCGCGTGACATCCCATTGTCATGGTGGCACAACGCCTTTTGACGTTGTGGCGCCATGATGAGGGTTCCTACAGGAAGAGATGGCGAGGAGGAGGGAAGGGAGTTACAGAGGTCTGGCACTCTCCCCGGCAATCACTTTAATTCTTGTGGGGCCTTTGTAACCGCGGGGCTCAGTGCAGGGGCACCGATGGCACTGCCATCAAGCCGGCACTGTAAAATATAGCTGTCTGCCAGTGTCAAATAATAGGAACTGTCTGCACAGCTACTTTTACAACCTGTTTTTGTATATAGAAGAACAGTTATCATTAGGATGTTTTACAGAATATAAGAAGGCATTGCAGTGAAATCACATTTCTGTAACAGTCAGCGCCCTGCAAGGCACCAGCACAGAAATCAATACTCAGTTTGGCAACTACTAACAAGTTTTTAACTCCACGGGGCTATGTAATAAAATCTCAACTACAAAACTG
Source organism: Ascaphus truei (assembly GCF_040206685.1). Lineage (NCBI taxonomy): Eukaryota > Metazoa > Chordata > Amphibia > Anura > Ascaphidae > Ascaphus > Ascaphus truei. The sequence goes on along the minus strand of NC_134490.1, from coordinate 21,665,492 downwards.
TTGCACCGTTAAAGTGTAAAAAAAAAAGTTAAATGGATTTAAATGTGATTTTATATATGTGTGTGTGTGTGTATGTACACCAGTTTTCTTGTACCTGCTGCTAGAATAAATTGATAAACGGCACTCTATGGTGTGTTTTTACAGTGGAGTTCAGTTAGTTATTAAGATGTCAAGTTATAGATTTAGTGCATATGTACACTAGAAAAGAGCAGAGTCTAAAAGAAACAAGGAAATACATACACACCAACAGACACTATATTACAGGCATGCCGAGGATATTAGGCCTGATAAAAACATGATGTAATTATGCCCCTCTAATATTATATGGTATTTGATGTCTATATATTAAATATGTTTTCTCGTCACTTTGCATCTCATGATTTCTACGGTGAATAAGATACACAACTGTCACGGTAGTGCTGCCCGCAGACCAGACCTGTCCCTGTCCTGAGGTGGGACGTTAGTAACACGCACCCGCAGCAGAGGAAGCGTGTCTGGAGTGTGGTAGTTTGCGTAGACAGGCCAGGAGACTTAGTATGGTATAGTGGTACCTGTCGTATCCGGAGTGAGCGTATTCGTAGTGGTGCCAATGCCGAGGGTCGAGGAGTGGAGAGGTCCGGATAGTAGAAAGCCAAGCCGAGGTCGAGGGCGGAGAGAAACAGCATAGTGATGAGGATGCCGGGGTCGAGAGCCAGGAGAAGAGTCGTAAGCCAAGCCGGGTCAAAACCTAAGAATCACAAAACACAAGCCAGAGACAGAATCCACACCAGGTAAGCTGAGGCTATGCAGAGCAATGACTCCAGGGAAGGACTGGGGTAATAAAGGTGGTAGAGCCAATCAGAGAGGTAGGTGGAGCAAAGGTGTGCCGTGGAGCACGAGCTGATAGGTGCACACTGAGATGTTGAAGCGGCATCAGCTGGGAAGCAGGGGGGCGTGCGTATGGCTGGAGCGAGTGCCAGGGGCGTGCTGATCTGCCTGTGCAGTGAATAAATCATGGCCGGGAGCACACGCAGTGGAAGACCGTCCCGCGCGCGTCCCGGCCAAGATGGCGGCCTCGTGTGAGAGCTTCGGCTGACACAGAGCCCGGCAGCGGAGAGGGTAACGCTGAGAGGAGGAAGGGGGAGCAGGAGCAGTCCCCGACACAGGTAAGGAGTGGGTGAGAGAACCATGCTTCCATACAACAACTCAGGTCAGAGACGGGTAAGGAGTGAATAAATTGGCAGTCAAATGTCTTCCATTGTAAGAAAGAATCTTCACTTTTGCTTACAAGAAAAGATAAATAAGTTTGGTCATATTTTTTAAACTATTTTATTGTAACCAATATCCTGATAGAGCCGGGGTTAGAGGACTGGAGTTGCCCACACCTGTGATAAAACTATACTTGAGGGCTGATACAAATATAGCTATCTATCATTTGTAATTATCTTATTCGAATTAGCCACCCGCTGAGTGGGGAAATTCATATCTTTAGAAAGAATGGGTATGTATTCAAATCTAAAATAATGAGTACAGCTGGCGAAGTTCTTGATTAGTTTTAGTACCCCTGCCTGTTCTATAATGGAACTGTCACTATTAAATATGCAAAACAATTTCAGCAACTGAAGGTGATGTTACAGATATATTACATGTCCTATTTGGTAATATGTGGTATATTTTACTTACTTGGAGATTGAAACAAATGATAAATACATTGAGAAGTAGTAGTAATCTCATGAAAGTAAGAGAAAGTAATCCAACCCCCCACCCCCCAAAATGGATGGATTATATGTTCATGTAAGCGCTCTGTGATAAGAATTCCTTTGCCTATTGTGTTCTTGTAAAAAAATATATAGAGAGGGATACAAAAAAAAAGGGGGACGAGGGGGAAGGAAAAAACAGTTCCAATGTACATTATAAAGGCAAAAATGAAATTTTACATAATAAAATCCAGAATTCCCTCTGTGGATCCAAGGGTCCCATATCCTGTAGAAGCGTTTGGTTGTATGTTTTATAAATGCAGAGAGCTTTCCCAGTACCATTCCAATCATTTTTCTCATATCATTCCAATCATTATCCAAGATTTCCACTTGAAGGTCCCTTACCACTTTATCATATAGCTATGTGCTGCCGAGTCTCCGGTTGGGACCAACTCTTAGTATAGGGCTTAAATTAAACCCTTTTGATATACCTTTGATTTACACATATGTTCAAAGGGTGTGCATTTGGGAATCTCCCTGAAGGCGATAGGTGAGAGATAAAATGTTCAATTTGGAAATATTGAAAGACCTCAGAATGACCCAAATTGTATTTGGTACAAAAGGGAATTACGTCCAGTCATTTCCCTTTGTGTAATAAGTCTCCATCATCCCCTATCACTGCTGCTTTCCAGTTTGCCATAAGATCTAAAATTTATACCCGGTGGAAAATTTGGATGAGCAAATATAGGAATGAACTTCAAGGGGTTGGATAATAAATTAAGTTTAGATGCAACCGCTTTCCAGATTTTAATGGCAAAATGTATAGTCTGCTTTAATTTTGATGTTGGCCCCCTTTGTCTTTATTTTTCCAGAGAAGTGCTTGGTAATGCCAGAGGTTTAGCCAGGGTGGATTCTTTGTCAACCCAGCAATGTAGGTATGGTCCAGAATGTCAAAATATGTCCTGTTTCAAATGAACAGTCAAATAATATTTTTTAAAGGTCTGGAACCGCAAGACCTCCCCCTGTTTGGTAATATAAGAACTAATCTTGCTGTTCTTGGAGCTTAATTTTGCCAGATAAAAAAAAAAAAAAAAAGGCAAATATTTAAAAATTTTGGAGGGTACACTTACTGGCAATGTTTTTAAGTAATATAGTATTCTTGGTAATTTGTTCATCAGGTATACAGGTATACAGTATGCATCCTAATCAAGTTTTAACACCAGCCTTTTTAATTTGGGTAACTAAATTGGGGTAATTATATTTATATAGGGTCTGATATGATTTAGTCAAATGAATCCCCAAATATTTAAGGTGGGTCTCTATCTATAATTCATTATTTCATAATTTATATCCAGATAGTGTGCTGAATTCTGCTAATGTACACTGTATTGCTAGTTGGGAGTGAGGTCAGGGGATTTGATGGTGTTAAAATAACATCATAAGCACATGATGATCATTTATGAGATTTCTTGCCAATTTTTATCCCAAGTATATTAGCATTCTGCCTAATGGTTCATGCTAAAGGTTCAATCATTAGGGTGAATAATAATGGTGATAGGGGGCATCCCTGTCTAGTACCATTTTATTATACTAATAATTTCACTCTCATGCCAAGGGAGTTTCAGGGTAACAGTTGGTTTTTGGTACAGGGCTTGAATTCCCTGGATAATTGGGCCCCTAAATCTAATCTAATCTTCAATGTCTTATTGAGGAAATGCCATCTTATCCTGTTTAACACTTTTTCAGTATCTAGGCATTGCTTTGTTTTAATCATATGTTCAATTATGTTAATAATATTCCTAGTGTTATCTCGAGCTTGTCTTTTTCAATTATGAACTGAACCTAGTCTGAATATATTAGCCTGGGGAGAAGCATTTTTAACCTATTTGCTACAATTTTACTACCATATTTCCACGATTCTAAGATTCTTTTTTCACATTTTAACATATCTCAAATCGGAATGCATTTTAGAATCAGTCTTTGAAAAAAACTAATGAACAGTCCAGAATATACAGAGTAATGGGTGCTCTAATAGTGCCAGGAATATATTCAGTATTTATCCATCACAAATATCATGGAACAATGACTTTCATTATTGGAGTGGGTATACTACTAGGTGAGGGATAAAGATGGAAACTTATTCAGGTCTCCTGAAGGTAACAGAAAAAATGATGATCTCACTTCGCGGCACCTCATTGGAGACAGTAATATATCTGGTAAAATCCCCCAAAAACTCACCAAGATTTGTAGTAATGTGAATCTTGTCATCAATCAAGTAATCTTCTTTGTATTTTACCCACTCCTTGAGCCAAATGAAGTTCCTTAAAGGCGTGTCCAGCTGCAGGAAATGATTAGCACAGCAGAGAAAAATGCAAAAAAAATGCATAGAGCTGCGCAATGCCCAAAATGATGGGAGACAGGTGGTGTAAAAAATGAAAAATGTATTGCCCAACCAGCAAAACAAAAAAGGAGGTGTGGACCCTCCTACTCGTTTTGCACAAAATGTGCTTTATCAAGGGTATACAGAATATAGCTACACCCTTGATTCTAGAAGCAGGTTCTTAGGAGTTTCAAAAAGTACAGGTGAAGACGGAGCACTACCGCATAGCAAAAAATAATCATGAGGTGACCCCAGAAAAAATGATGTTTATTACAGTCTCATGGACAAAAAGATAAAATGCACACCACCAACGCGTTTCGCACTGAAAAGTGCTTTATCAAGGTGTGCGTTCAGAGTCTTCAGAGTTTCAACTGGGGCCCTCAATATTAAATCCTGTCTATAGAGTTTACTTGTTTCTAATATGCATCTAGCATAACTTGTTTATTAGTTTCCAGTTTTAGTAACATGCTCCGATTAGCCAGCGCCAATTAAAGGATCAAGGAGCCTAGGTTTGCAGGAGGAGAATGCCACACTGTCCTAACAGGGTTACTTATACTGCAACCTGTGTTCTTAATGAATGAGCCTAATAAACCAGTCCATTTCTCACATCACCATCCTCTGCAAGCTATTCCGCTAAGTCCTTATGTAACAGGTACCTAAGCCAATGTTCCTCCTCTGGATAGAACCAGAACCTACAGTACTAGAGGAAGATATCCCTGAAAGTATTATTTGCCATGTGTATTCTCACAGTCTATGTGAACTGTGTAATTGAACAGCTCTTTAATTAATATCTTTTTCTTTTATTAAAGTTCCTGGCGACCATTTCTATACTGTATTTTCATCCACGCACCATCCAGCACTTATCCACAAATGAGCTATAGGGTGGAGAGATTTTTGGAATAATCTGATGTGACACCATTACAAGCTGGGGGAATGGAGGTTACACAAATTTATAAGCAACATGGTTTGCTTTTCCATTGGAGAAAGCTTTGACCCACAAAAGTGGAGGAGAAATAAAATTTCTTCTAATTTATTTCAGAATTTTCACCTCTATTAGAGCAGATAATGTTGAACATTTTGGTGAGTAGAATGTGGAAATGGACAAAATAGGGGACAATATGGGATCTGGTACCAAAAACTATCACCCCAGAGGGAGGTGGGGGCGAGTTGACCCCGAGATTAGGACCCCAAGCATCACTGCTGCACACCTATTGTCAGAATATTTTAGGGTTTGAAGTAATTGCCTGAGATGGAATAGAAATACAAGAGGGAAACAGTGTGGGAGAGGAACTTGGGAGCTATGGGGACTAGGAGCCTAGATTCACAAGGAATGGAGGGATGTAATGGGTGAACGGGGAGGGGTGTGGGGGGTCCCCAAAGCATTGTGCCAAAGTGAGTGATCCACGCACTACAAGTAGTTACATTGCAGGGTAACTGTGATATATGATATTAAGTCATAAATGTGAGCGGACGTACTCTTGCAAACAAAGCAACCCATATTACTTCTAACAGCTCTATAGAGATAAATATGAATAGAGAGGTAACTACAAAAATATTAACCATTTAAAACTCTACACAAATGTTCTTCATTGCTCCCTGAACACCAGTCTCACCTCTCTCTCTCCCATGCCTATCATTCTCCAAGACCCTGTGAGTCATATGACAGGTCCAGTTTTTCACCCTTAGCCATCTCTCTATTTTAATAAAGATGCTAGGGTCTGACAGGCATCTGATACTGGGCTCCATATAAATACGAGTCCTAATTACCCGGGAGTATAGTAGAAGTGCTGCCCTGTGTGACTGTGTTCTATTCTGCAAAGCCTCAGGGAAGTGACTGGTGGGTGTAGACGTGCATCAGTTCTGGGATAGGCCTAAGGATCTTTAAACTATTTCCGCTTCTTCTAATGATTGTTTTCCATCTTTGAGTACCGTCAGTTTAAATGGGAAGCCCCACCGATACTTGACTCCTCCATCTCTCGGAAGGCTTGTAATTCGATGCATCTCCTGTCTTTTGAGGTTTGCGGGTCTTGCCAGACCATTAATGATCTAAACATTGGCGCTCTCAATCTCTATGTCCCCCCTTATATCTGCTTGCATAGAGTATTTTTTCCTTGGTAGCATAATAGTGACAATTAATTATAACATCTCTTCATTTCTCTGGATCTTTCATCTTCGGCCAGAGTGAACTAGGTGCCCTATCCATATGTATCTCGTGGTCTGTTAGGGAAGGAACCATAGATATGAGTCTTTTCATGCTTACAGATCCTCATAAGACGCAGGTATATTTCTTCTCAAACTTTTCCTTATTTCAAGATTTTCCAATAAATCTTTCAGGCTTTGAATATCATCTGCCATGCTTGGTATCTCATCCTTCCTGTTTGCATGCTATTGCAGAGCATCATCCATTTTGTTTTCAAGCTCTGAAGATCTCTCACTCAAAGATGCCACTTTTAGCTTGGACTCTGCTACTGCTGTATGGAGTTCAGAATGAAATGTACAATGTATGTTTTTTAGGAGGTCTTCTAGGTTTTGTTTTGGTCATCATCGAAGATCTGTCTTTCTCCAGATCTGATTCAGAAAATACACCTGATGGAGGGTGGAAAGAGCCACCCTTTCCAACTCACCCCATTCATCAGCTGTTTTTCTAAAAATACACCAGGATCGCTCTTGTGAGAAATATTTTGTATTAAATGAGTATGTATGTATGTATATATGTATATATGTATGTATGTATGTATATATGTATATATGTGTGTATGTGTATATATATATATATATATATTGTGACAAACGCCCCTCTTTTGTAGTGCTGACGTCTGTCTGGGTTCTTCCCGACACAGTCTTCTAGGGTTAATTATACAACAAACAGGATCATGCAAAGTATTATATTGCTTAAGTCAGGCTTCTGCCTGCTTTATTTTCATCCAAGTAAGGTACTGCAGCTTTAACATGTGTAGGTTAAAGGCACTCAGACATTTTCATTCAGCAGTTCACTTATATCAGTGTCATAGCATTTCACACAGTGTCACTTTTAAGAAATAAAAACCAAATCATATAAAGAAATACTATCCCTTTCAGGGAACTAACTACACATCAGAATCAGCCTCTAACTGCGAACTAACTGGGCCAACTAACCTGGTTCCCCAGCTTAAAACAATGCCCTCTCATTTAGGCTCACTAGATACAGCACAGTCTTTTAGCAACAGCAATAAACATTTGTTTTGTTTTGTCTTATCTGTTCGTGGTGGGAACACGGTCCCAAGTGTCCAGGCAAATCCTCTGGTACTATGATACTTGGAGGGGCCGTCCACCCCGAACTGGATTCCGGGGAGCAGCGATACCCCCAGCCTCCAGGCTCTAAGGAGAGAGTGAAATGCAAAACCTCTCTGCTCTAAATACCTGTGCATGTGATTAGAAGAGCAGGTGAGGGAGAACTAGAGCCATTGTAATCTGTGGTCTGGATTTTCCATCCAGCTGCCTGGGAACCTGTGGAACGGATCATTTTGAACTATTCCTGCACTTTCTGACCTAAAATGGGGCAGAAAGCTGCCTAACATCTTTGGACTATGTCACATATCCCCCTCCCCAGCTCAAACCTACTGGGGTGAGTGGCCATGGACCTCACTGGGGTGAGCGTCCTACCTGAAATACTTGAGCTAACTCCTCAGTACAATAATAAGTATTCACATGATACGAATATGAACTTTTTCCACGGCAATTATGGACAATCGGTTTCGTCATAAGAGACTATACTTGGCAAACATATTTTGTTGCTCTCTATTAGGGAACAATTTTGAAAAATAAGTGTCTAGCACACATTCTTACAACCCAGGATATGCTAAATATATTCACAAAACCAGACAATTTCTATTACCTCCCTGGATTTTTCTACTCTAGAATATGAACCTCATTATATATTTACCAACCGAAAAAGGCATTTTTTTTCTATATTGTAAGCTACCAATATTCTTTTTTTTTTTTTCTTACACTACAGCCTTATAATCTTAAGGGCCATCAACCCTGTATATTAATTTGTAGTTTAGCTACATTTTCAACACAGAGAACCAATATAACATTGTAATATTGACAAAATGCTTATTCTAGAGGCCTAATATAGCATAACTACACTAGCTTATTTGCAAAGTTAAGTGACATAGTCCACTCATATAACATAAAAATCGGTAATTCCCAAACATTTTTCCTTTTTTTTTTTTTTCTTGACTTCCAGTCCATTACATCTTCTGACTTCATTTCAACACCCGCTGCAACCTGCAAATGACTGGACTGTTTCTTTAGCTTCTGACGGAACTCTGGGGCCGGATAGTCTTTGTCTTTATATTGTGGCCCAGAGTGGCGAGATCCGGAAAAATTCAAGGCTGGCGTTGACCTTCGTCGCTTTTGCTTTGCAACCTTTGAACCTTTATGGTACTTCTTACTGCCATGTATTTTCTCACAACCATCACTCTCAGAGATTTGGGATTTTCCCTTTGGGGCAATTATATGGTACTTAGAAGATGAAGCACTGATTACCTGGAGCACCTTCACATTGATGGAGCTCTCACTAACTCCGGCTGTACCCTGTGGCATTTTACCTTTGCAGTCGGCAGGCATGTAGTCTTGGGCCTCTCTTTCCTGAGGCCTACATTTATTCAGGCGGAAGTACCGCTGGATAACCAGTGACGCATTTCTCAGGGTTTGATAGCGAATCCTGTTCTGTGTCATCCTAGTCAGAGACTGTATTTTTATAGTTGCTCCTTTCATAATGAGGAATCTGTTTCGTACCATGTGGGCACGGTAGAATGATTGAAGAACACAGGCTGCTTTATTCCGGCGATTGAACTGACGAATTTTCATCCCTCTGTAGGCAGCCTGTAGGATGATAGTTGCGGCGCGTTTACGCCGATAATTTTCTCTTTCCCTTCTTCCTTGGATAAGAGCTTTGCAGTGCTTCTGAATTAGTCTAATGCTTTTCTCCTTTTTCAAACGTTAAGTTCCTCCACGAGAGAATTCTGTTTTGTGCATACATGTCGCAATTCTGTTCTCAGAGCGTCCATTTCTTCCTGGTGCTGGCTCTGAGTGTGCATCAATGCATTCTGTAGTGCTTCCTGCACTTCTAATTTTTCCTAAGTCAACTGTTTCTTTACTTTTTCTGCTTGGTCAGTCAAATCTGAATTTTCCAATTTCAGACTCTCATTTTCTTGCTTTACAGTCTCTAACTCACTTAGGGCAATCTCATGGGTTTGCTTCAACATTCCCAGCTCTGTGTTCAGACCGTGGCCCTCCAGGCGTGAGTTTTGCACCTCTGTGCTGAGCGCGTGAACCTCTTGTAGAGCCTTCCCGTATTTCTGTTTTAGGATAGCAATCGATTTGTCAGACTTAATCTGTTTTCCATCCATGGTGGCAATTACGGTGTTGGCCTTTTCCAGACTAGTCGTCACCTCTTCCAGCTCACTCCGTAAGAGAGACTCTGTTTTCTTCAATGCCTCGTACTCTTGTAAAGCTGGGACTATACACCTCTGTAACTCGGCGTTCGCTTCTTGCACCTTATTCCAACATTCTCGCTCCTTCACCAAATCCTGCCACTGGACTTCATAATCATGGCGGGCAGCTTGGAGTGCAGAAACCAACACCTCTTTATCCTGGTTCAAGGATTCAGCTTCCCTTTGCTCCTCCTTTTCCTTTGCCACTGTTCCCGTGACAATTCTGCCGGTCCCTCCGGTCTGCAGCACATCTCGGCGCCTTTCTGACGCATGTCCTGACAGCGCAGGTTCAAGTGGCTCGGTCACTTCCCCTGTGACTTGAGGAACAGTTTTCTTTTTCTTCTTCTTTCTTTTTGCTTTATTAGCTCCAGAGATATCAGTGGTACTGGGTACACACTCACTGGTATCAGCTTCCACATCTTGCTTGCACTCATAGGGCATTGCTTGCTTTTGCAGCTGTTTATCTTTGAAAATTTTGGGGCACACATCTTCCATGTGACCTACTTTATGACAGGCCCAGCATACTAAATTCATCTGACAATATCACATTGTAGAAAAAGCAGCTTTCATAAGAAATTGCCGGTACTCCACAGGTCTTGCAAAAAATATAACAGCATTTATTTGGGGGTCAATGTTTCAGTCTCAAAATCAGACCTTTCTCAAAATGTCTTGACAAAGGTCAGAGTTTGAGACCGAAACGTCGAATCACCGAATAAATGCTGTTATATTTTTTGCTAGACCTGTGGAGAGCCGGTACTTTCTTATGAAAGCTGCTTGTTCTCCTGATACCCTAGTCCGACACTAAATGTTCTCAGTGTTGGACTAGTAATGCAAAAAGTTTAATTAGATTACATCCTGAAACAATGGAGTCTACATCAAATGAGATCATATCCCTTTTAACTACAAAATATACATCTATGCAATTAAAATATGCCTCTAAGCACGAGTGTATAAAGAAACAGTATGTTTCACCTACTGTACCTTACATGGTTGTGACAGTGAGTGTTAACAGGAGGATTAAGATCCCATGCTAAGGTATATCATATGATCATTGTCCATATTTTGACCCCTCTTGTTAGTGTCAAACTCAGCCAAGTAAGGCGTAAATACTTCTGACTAATGTTCTGCACTAAATGCAATACGTTTTATTCACCTTAATATTGCCTTACACACTGATACATAGCCCAAATACAGGTGTCTTAACTCAAATGCATCTCATTACTAGCATTGAAGACCTATTTATGGTTTGAGACAACGCTATAACAATACTACAGTATATCATGATTAATTATTGATGGTAGGGCTATTTTTTTCCAACCTGTTTTGTATGTGTCAAACGGAGCATCACTCATAATTATATGATAAACATACACATCATTATGAAATGTAGAGTTCTTTTCTACAAATTGACAAAAGCTAAATAAGTATGTTCAGCATACAGCAGGGCTAGGTTTAATGGGCAAAAACGTGTTTCAATTGTCAATTTGATTCTCATCTTGTCAGAATTAATAGGACCAATATAATAACCTATGTTGATTGACAGAAGGGTGCTGTGTGCCCTATTAATTCTTGGCAATACGAAAAATAACAGAGGCACAAAGGAAGAAGAACAAAAACATCTGCTCCTAGAGGAGAAACGGGGATAAAAAAAATCTTCAACTGAACTGCTGAATCTATAGGCAATAAAGAGAAAGAAGACAATTTATAGTATAGTGAGAAGACGAAAATTAAATGTCTTGAAGAAGGGGAAGTCATAAAAGGTTAAAGCAAAGGGTTAGAAGAAAGGAAAATAAGAGCAGAAGTATTTGTCTGAAAGTGAAACGTAAAAATATAATCATAAGAAAATGACTGACTAGTTCAGGAGTGGCCAACTCTAGTCCTCAAGGGCCACCAACAGGTCAGGTTTTCAGGATATCCCTGCTTCAGCACAGGTGGCTCAATCAGTGGCTCAGTTGATTGAGCCACCTGTGCTGAAGCAGAGATATATTGAAAACTTGACCTGTTGGTGGCCCTTGAGGACTGGATTTGGCCACCCCTGGACTTGTTGGTTCTTTTCTCTGTTCTTGGCAGCTATGAACCCAGTATCTGTTTTCAAGGCAGGGGGCTTGCTGGGTCACTGTTACACTGTCACAATATATTATGTGAAGTGTACACTGTCAAGAAAGCAATTATGCTCCTAGGTTGTGATGCAAGAAGATTAGGGTGAGGAGACAGTGACCCTATTCCTCACCAGGGTTCCTCCAGATACCCCAGCTGCACCCGCTGCTGCCCCAGTTGACTCGCTGCTACCCCTGCCGCTGCCCCAACTGCACCAGCCACAACTGATTTAAGGAGACTGATGGGCTATCAGCTGTTGCTAATGGAGATGCAACACCGCAGGTTCCGCAGTGTCACCGCCTAGCTCGGCAAGATTGAGGCCACATCCAGACGCCGGTAGCTAGCATTCCACCGCCACCACCGCTTCAGTGTCCATGCCACGCAGCAGCAGCACACAAGTGCCATGCTCAATGGCATGGCGAAGATTGCACTAGCCTTCAATGGGCTAACATGTGTGATGCAGCAGAGGCTGCTGGGAATCCACGCACCCTCCCACGTCAGTACACCCTGTGACTCCCTGGCCACATCAGCGGTCTTAATTTTGGGGCTAACTTCTCCACCCAGTGACTCTCCCACACCACCAACACAGCCCATGCCAAGGTTGAGGCTTGGACCTCACACCAGAGGGCCAAGTAAGCCTGGCAGGTCGTCGCTTAACCTTATGTTGATTATTATTGCTTAGCAGAGCTAATGGCTTAACTTTCATTTTCATAAAAGTTATTTCTTTCTGGTGTAGTGTCACTTAGATCAGGGGTGCGCAAACTCTTCTCCCTGTGCCCCCCTGCCTGCTCTCGCCCCCTGCTCGCGCCCTCCCCTCCCCCCCTGCTCGGCTCCGGCGCCAAATGACATCATGTTGCCATGGCAACGCGACAACACGTGACCCCCCCGGCGTCATTTAACACCGGGTTGCCATGGCGACGCGTCACTGGAAAGTTAAGTAAATTTACAGAGGCCTCGTGCGATCCCTGGCATTTAATTTAAAATGCCTTCGGGGAAGCTCGGGGCCTCTGTGACCACCGCAGCACCCCAGAAAATCTCGGATCAAGTAGGATGGCAAGTTCCCAAGAGCTGCTTAATTTCTACTTGATTAAGCTGCAGAACAACCGATATCCTACAATACATGTGTGGTTTTTTTTTTTTTTAAATAAATCTGTTCTGTATTATAAGACAATACATGTAGCATTTTAATTTTAAAAAAAACAACTCTATATGACTTTTTATTTGTTTTAAATAATTGTATTGGTTTTTACAGAATATGTTAGATCAGTACTTTACAGCAGGCATAAGTTACAGTCGTATAGGATCAACTCTACACCTCTGCGTCCACCATTTCCTATTTCCATTTGTCATCCGGTACCTCAGTTCGGTCTTAGTGACCTTCTTGGTCGATCCAAGCAACTGAGCTATATCATTGCTGCTTATTAAACTCGTACAGGGGGACGGACAGATAAAAAAAAAAAAAAGACGAGACAGCACATGACAATTATGGGAAGGAGGGAGAGGTAGGGCGGGGGGGGGGGGGAATGGGAGGGGGGTAACAGAGAGGGGAGGAGGGATAGGTCCCTCATCTCCGCTGTCCCTATCCCAGCACCAATCAGGTGTTTCTTTTCAGATAATTTAATGTTCGATTTTTTGTTTCTATAGCAATCATTTATAGTCACATTCTCTTCTGAAACAGGCTCTGGCACACCCCTTTTTGAACCCTGCCCTCTCTCTAGCAGTGCACCAATTGTATCTAGTGAGTGCCTGGTCACATGATCTTCCCCACAGAACTTTGCATCTTGGGTCCTCTTCTGCTGCACTGACAGCCATCTTGCTAACCCCCGAGCCGAATCTTCGCCGATCGATCGACAACTTAGCTAATTACTTACAGTATAATTGTGTGCATTGTATTGATGCACATACTTATTAAAGGAGAAAAATGAATACTTTTTTTTTAAAGCGACAGCTTGGACTGTTGCTGCAGCAAAACATGAAATCTTATGGTTTTGTTTTTTAATTTTAATTAATCAGTTCTGTAGTATTAGATAAGTGACTGATGTTTTTTTTTTTTCGTTTTTATTCAACCCATGCCATTTTTTATGTTTTAAAACATCATTTGAGTTCTATAGTAGGTTTAAACCACCGTCCAAGCAGTGCAAGATTTTTGCAACACTTTCCTGTTTGGGATCATTTGTTTAAAATGTTCCCAGCAGTTTGAGCTGTAAACTGTAACAATAGATAATGTTACCTTAGTAATATAAGAATACATTGTAGCTGCTGAGTTACACTGACAGAAGGTTTGATCTAAACTGACAGTCAGCCATTGTCTTAGGCACACAATCAGGATTTTTACAGATTTACAAACGATTGTCATGTTAGATAAGAATGTGGAATGATACATTGTCACATGCTTTACATATAAAAATAATAAAATGTAAAAAAGTTGGAAAGCAGTATTACAGCTTTAACAGCAATACAAATAAAGAATAATGAGGGTGCAACAGAGAATGCACAGGGCTAGAAATGTCAGGCTTCTATTCTATCATCTACAAATAGAGGCAAAAACAGTGGATTCCAGGAAGTTATTCAACATAGCAGCACTACTAAAGACTTTCTGGCTATGACATTTAGTTTCCAGGCAGACAGCACAGATATATCAATTATAGATCTATTCAATCAACATTTCTTATTCTCACTCCTCTATTAGACAGTTATAACAATAACCCCACGTGAAATGCGTTTCATGGGTGAATACATATAGTCCATATTTAAAAGCTGTGTGCTTGAATTCTTTATACTGGAATATTTAGCGTAGGTGTGAGTTAGTTACAGCAGTATCATCATCCTTTTACTTTTTTTAAAAAAAATAAATGTATTCTGTAATATAAAGGGAAATGATAACTTCATTAAAAAGGAAGCCGTCGACATTCTGCTTGCACAATATAATTCTCTAGCTCTTATATGAAAAAGATATTATCTTTTCTGCTGCTCCTTGAAGTCTTTTGTGACCAAAAGATTATATAAAAGAAAAACCTGTCAGATAAGCATTAAACTGTTTACAAAAAACACAAGATCAATACATCATTATTAATCACTTCTTAAGTGATGGTTAAAAGATGTGCTTGATGCTATGTTTTATCGCTTTCAGATTTTTTTTAGTTACTTTTTAACTGCACTCTAGTAAAAAAAAATTAAGAAACATGGTTTTGGGGTGAAAGTATGGGAATTAGGGGTGGAGGCAAATGGAGGAAGAAGAGTTATAACGGTGGTGCAAAGCTGAAAGGGGTTGAGGCCATGGCTTGGCATGAAGCTGAGGTGTTTCCAGTTGGCATGTGCTATGCACAAACATCAGCTGTGTGCCTTTTGGCTGCTGCCGAACTGTGCCACATCTCTCAGTGCCAGGGTGTGTTAAGGGGTTGCAGAGGGAACTTGAGAGGAGAGGAAGGTGTGATGAGTGTGTGCAGACCAGTGTCCGGAACCAGCGTGGAATCGGTATTCAGCAGTGAGCTCACTGAAGGCTGCCTAGTAATATCCTTTGTACTGTAGATGAAGTTGCTGAAGGATACAGTCTTCAGTCCACATCTAATCTAACTACTGTCTAGCTACATATTCATGAACTACATCTGGGGTGGCCAACTCCGGTCCTCAAGGGCCACCAACAGGTCAGGTTTAAAGCGAATCCTCGCTTCAGCACTGATTGAGCCACCTGTGCTAAAGCAGGGATATCCTTAAAACCTGGCCTGTTGGTGGCCTTTGAGGACCGGAGTTGGCCGCCCGTGTACTACATGGTTTAAAAAAATATAAATATTCAATTAGAAGTTGGGACTTGCCCGAGTGGAGGTTACCTTGGTGTGGTGAGCAATATTTCCATACTTTGGCCAAATTATGGAACAAAAACCCCAATTGAAATAAAATATTAGAAAGAGTTGAACATGTGCAGTCTTATATGCAGCATAAGTAATAAGAAGTTGTTAATAATGTTTAAATGTTGGGTTTCAGTCAATTTAGATGTGCGTTGATCTTGTGGGTTTTTTTTTTTTTGCTAACTCTTCACTGTAGTAAAAATGAAAAAAAAATTGCAAGTACTATTGTATGTACTGGGTGATCTTACCATAACACATGAAATTAACCAACATCTGGCTGTGAAAGGGTTAAGGTGCAATTGAGATTACAGACTTGTAAATTATGAGAAAATTCTAAAGGTACCTAAATCATGAAAATTAAATGATGTCTTCTTAGTCTTTATCAAGAACGTATATAATCTGCATTGCAGGTATATAATACAGAAAATAATAATTTGATTAACAATAACCAATTAGGTCCCTGCTAATTGGAAATGATAAAATAGAGGTTTAGAGATCATCACTTATTGTATGAGACTGCAATCTTTATACCCCATATATTCAAATCATATACACCATATACTCAAATCATTCCTCATTAACACGTGTCAATGTGGCTTAAAAAAGGTTTGTGGCTGTCTTTTTAAAATATAATTGAAACACCTGTCTGTGAGTAGATGTGTAATATGCAGGCATAAGCTTAAAGGGGCTACATGTTAAAGGGACAAGTAGTTAAGAGTGATTCACTGATTGCTCATTTGCATGTTATTACCCAGAATCCCATGCTGCAGTGGCTGAGTAGGCCAGGGGTGCACAAAGTTGGGGGGCGTGCAATTTTTTTCTGGGGGGCTGCGGCGGTTGCAGAGGCCCCGCACTCTTCCCCACTGCATTTAAATTAAGTGCCGGGGATTGCGTACGGCTTCTGCAGTGTGTCTTCGGCGACGCGCCGCCATGGTAACACAATGACAAATGACGGCACGGGGTCATGTGACGTGATGCATCACCACGGCAACGCGTCAAATGACGCCGCGGGTCATGTGAAGTCACATCACGTGACCCCGCATGTCATTTGATGCCGGATTTTAGGTACAGGGGGGGTGTGAGCACAGGGGCTGGCAGGCAGGGGAGGCAAAATACACAAAGTTTGCGCACCCCTGGACTAGGCTATAGCTGAAATTATGTGGGAGGGATGCAATTGGTGTGTGCGAGTCTTATCTTCTCCAGAACTGCCCCCTTCTTTAGGGTTGCATTGCCATAGGATCCCAACATCACATGATGATGCGTTGTCATGACAAAGCGTCGTCACATGCGCCCGTGACATCATGACACCGCTACAGTACAGGTGTAGCAAAGCTTAATATCTCCAGTGCAGCTGTGACCACAGCGGTCGCGCCATCAAAGGATTAACACTGCGGGGTGTCCCATTCAGAAGCATGGGCTGCTTGCAGCTCCATCATGGCGGAGACTGTGCCTGGCACGCAGACTTTAGCTTGTCCGTCCATGACACCGAGGATAGAACGTATTGCTGCACCTGTATATACAGTATTTATACTCTAAAAACAGAAAGGACACGAAACTGTACATTTGTTAGTTACAATAGTGGTAATATTGTTATATAAATAATGGTAGCAATACTTCATATCCCCAGGTTCCATCAAACTTTGATTACTGATGCTGAAACATCCAGCAGTGCATTGCCACAATGTTCTTTCTCGAAGAACATGGAGTTTGAAAAGCCATATCAGAAAATAATGGCTCAGTGAGTAATGATCAAAGCTTCCGTTAAAGATTGGTGATTTACGTTCCCAAACAGTTTCTGTGAAACTTGATAGTAATAATGAGGGCTGCAGGATTCGCTCTTTGATCTATTGTACAATGGTTTCTAAAAGATGCATATACCTAGGGAAATATTGATTCCTCCCCAGAAGTTATTTCAGCACAAGCCGTACTGCAAGAGAGAATTAAACTATGTGGCCTTAAGGAGCAGCACAGGGGTGATGTGTCTGCCTTTGAAGTGTGTTCACAAGGTTTGTGTCCGGAACGAGTCCCTTTATCTCTTCGCTCCTCAGATTGTAAGCTTTACAGGGAGGTGTACTCCCCTGAGGAAGTGAGACGTCTCTCACGAAACATGTAGGGTGAGCTTTGCTATCTGTTACGCATTCCTAAGTAGCTTATTTATTGATATCTAGAGTATGGACACTAGGACCTCAACACACAGATCAGGGGTAACCAAGGGGGCTTAACCTTTATTAGTGAGCCTGGTTAACCCCTTCACCATCACACTGATCACCTTGCACCTCCAGTTAAAACCAATCAAAACCAGAAATGGAGTACTGTATTCCTTATTGAATTAGACCTCTTGTAGCAACCCAGCCACAGATACCAAGGCAACACAAAGGAAGTAAACACTTTTTTTTTTAAAGTGTACCGATAAACTCCAAATTCAAAGGTATGTTTTGGGGGGGGAGGGAAGAGGGGGTTCACGTTAACACTGATAAACACATTTTTTTTAAATAGAATGAAAGCACTGGAAAAACAAACACAGATGTCACACCAAAATAACCCCCAAAAACAGAATTCATACAATACATACAGTATATGCCTACCCTATGTAATGGTGTTTCCCCTCCCCCCCCCCTCCCCAGTCACAGATAGGGGCCATTACTTTGGGACACAGGAACAGGCTTCTGGGGTCCATACCCCACATAATACTTAGCATCTGCCGTAGGCTCCAGGAATGTGGAGATGATCTCCCACGGTAAAACTTTTACCTCACCCCCCAGTTATATATCACACACCAGGCCGGAGGTATATTGCAAACAGGAACGGTTTATTACTACACACTTTGCAGTAACACAACAGCTGCTCAGCAGTGTCCTGCCGGATACAGTCTCATTAGATCAGCTCTCACTGGAGATGGACCCTGGACCGTCACTACAGACCAAGGGCACCCGCAGCCGACCTAGATCTTCCCCACCTCCCTAGCGGAGGCAGAGGTATTGGTTCACACTCACTCCTCCCCGTAGGAAAGAGCACATGGTTAAGCCCCAATCTCAGGCTCCCAGTCGTGTGACCTGCCTTCCTCAGAGGGAAGGAACAAACTCCAAATTTAGGGCGGTCCTGCTCGTAAGTACAGCCAGAAGGCGGGCACCCCGTTGTCCCAGCTACAACAGGATGTGCCACCCTCTGCTGTCACTCAAGTACAGTACCAAAGGTGAAGGAGAAAACCCCATACCAACTACTGGCAACCTGATAGTACCAGGGTTTACTGCCAGCCCTTTGGGTAGAATTAGTAGAAAAGGAAGGGAATGGGCACTGCGGGAAAAAAGTATAGAATAGTAGCCGATGGGTTCCCCGCTACACCTATAATAGGTCATATTTTGCATGTGTAGTAATGTATTTATCAAATACGCACACATATGCCCCACGTATAAACTTTGGCATAATCTTCCACAGCATAGGATTCTTATTAGTTGAATGTATATATGTTCTGCATACTGGCGCTCAACATGGGTCCTTGCTCTTGGAATGGTCTAGAACAGGGTTTCCCAAACTTTTTTTCCCGTGACCTGGTTATTTTTGAACTTCTCCTTCGTGACCCACTAAAATTTTTATCACCTATACTGGCCTATAGGGCCTGCACAGACACACACACAGCCACTGATACACACACACACACACACACACACACAGCCACTGATACACACACAGACACACACACAGCCACTGATACACACACACAGCCACTGATACACACACACACACACACACACACATACACTGACAGACACGCAGCCACTGACACACACACTGATACACACACACAGCCACTGATACACACACACGCAGCCTCATAGAGACACTGCTACACACACACACTGATACACACACACACTGATGGGGGGGGAACTGGGACTGGGTGGGTGGGAGGGGGGAACTGGGACTGGGTGGGTGGGAGGGAGGGGGGAACTGGGACTGGGTAGGTGGGAGGGAGGGGGGAACTGGGACTGGGTGGGTGGGAGGGGGGAACTGGGATTGGGTGGGTGGGGGGAGGAACTGGAACTGGGTGGGTGGGAGGGAGGGGGGAACTGGGACTGGGTGGGAGGGAGGGGGGAACTGGGACTGGGTGGTTGGGAGGGAGGGGGGAACTGGGACTGGGTGGTTGGGAGGGAGGGGGGAACTGGGACTGGGTGGTTGGGAGGGAGGGAGGGAGGGGGGAACTGGGACTGGGTGGGTGGGAGGGAGGGGGGAACTGGGACTGGGTGGGTGGGAGGGAGGGGGGAACTGGGACTGGCTGGGTGGGAGGGAGGGGGGAACTGGGACTGGCTGGGTGGGAGGGAGGGGGGAACTGGGACTGGCTGGGTGGGAGGGAGGGGGGAACTGGGACTGGCTGGGTGGGAGGGAGGGGGGAACTGGGACTGGCTGGGTGGGAGGGAGGGGGGAACTGGGACTGGGTGGGAACTGGGACTGGGTGGGTGGGAGGGAGGGGGGAACTGGGACTGGGTGGGTGGGAGGGAGGGGGGAACTGGGACTGAGTGGGTGGGAGGAGGGGGGAACTGGGACTGGGTGGGTGGGAGGAGGGGGGAACTGGGACTGGGTGGGTGGGAGGGGAACTGGGACTGGGTGGGTGGGAGGGGGGGACTGGGACACTTGGGTGGGTGGCAGTGACTGGGTGGGTGTGTGGGAGACGGTGGGTGAGTGACTGGGTGGGTGACAGTGACTGGGTGGGTGGGAGACAGTGACTGGGTGACAGTGACTGGGTGAGAGGTAGTGACTGGGTGACAGTGACTGGGTGGGAGAGAGTCACTGGGTGACAGTGACTGGGTGGGTGGGTGACAGTGACTGGGTGGGTGACAGTGACTGGGTGGGGTGACTTACCTTGCCGCCGGATGCTTTCCCCTGCTGCCCCCGATATCCCCTGCTGCCCGGGACGGGAGGTGGGCTTGGGGGCACGGGAGGTGGGCTCGGGAGGGGGTGCCACGGGAGGTGAGCTCGGGAAGCTGGCCACGGGGGGAAGAGGGCCGCAGTAGGAGCTTGTACTTCCCCCTCCGTCCCACATAACATGCGGGCCGCAGAGGAGCTGATACTTCCTCCTCCGTCCCACGTTGGGAGTGGGGGGGAGGAAGGGAGCGAGCCCTGCTTGCCCTGCGCATGCGCGCGGGACCGCGGGGGGAATCGCCGCCATTTTTTATAACTTGAACGTGGGGGGTGGGGGGGGCGGGCGACATCGGACGGCCAGCCTCGCTGCGACCCGGCAATTTTGGTGCCGTGGCCCGGTGCCGGGTCGCGACCCAACATTTGGGAAACGCTGGTCTAGAAGATTTCCTCTTGGGCCTTTGAACATTTGCCTTAACGTTATGCATATATTAACTCATTGTAATTCAAAGCTATGCTCTTAATATTTCTTGCACAGGATCCTCCCCCTGTGGAGATATCAGTAGCACCTGCAGTTTCTTCCATCCTTATCTGGTTTAGCAGATGTTGATAGTCTGCATTGTGAACAGGGAACATTACTGTTCACATGTGCAAGATCTTAATAATAACTTTATTTCATATAATGCTTTACTCCCAATGGGACTCAAACGCTTCACAATTACAGTATAGATCTTATAATCTATGTTTTTGGTGACTGAAGCACAGGTAGATAAAGTAACTTGCCCAAGGTCACAAGGAGCTGACACGAGGAATTGAACCAGGTTCCCCTGATTCAAACTCAGTGTTGTTGCTTACAGTTACAAATCTGCTTTTACTCACTGAGCTACGCCTTCCTCTGTATTATCAGTGACTGTCCTTGAACTGATCAAACAGTAGAACTTTGTAACTACATCAAAGCAGTTGCCATTTGGGAGAACACAGTACTACCCATTGGTTGTCTCATAAATATCTAATCCTGTGGAAAATCTGCTTTAAAACAAGCATAATGGGTCAAAGATAGTGAACTGTAGTTGCAAATACATTTAAAAGAAGGTCTATTCTACATCATGTATGCAGAGCAAGCTGAGTTTTAATTGCTGTTCCTGATGCTCAATTTATAATGAATGGTAAACTGATATGACTGGGCTATAGTGACGTCATCACGCTGACGGTCACGTAGGCGGCGACGGAGCGTGTTTGCAGCTCCCACTACTGGGAGAGTGTTACGCCAGTGCTGCCCGCAGACCAGACCCGTCCCCTGTGCTGAGGTGGGACGTAGGGATAGGATATAGGTATAGTAATGAAGACAATACTTGCCGGTACCAGTAGTAGAGGAGGAGTAGTTATTGCCGTTGCCAGAATCAGGGATAGGAGAGTTGCGGATGATCGAAGGTATAAGCCGTGTTACAGGGATGCCAGAAGTTATGAAGTCCAAGTAGAGCCGAAGTCGAGAGCCAGAGGGGGTAGTCGTCCAATCCGCGTCTATACCTGAGGAGTCACTGAGAGAGTAGTTAAATGCTTCCATACAGAGACTATGTCGAGCGACGAGTGATGGGAAGCACAGGCATAATAAAGCTGGGCAGGCCAATGGGAAAAGGGGGCAGGCCTGGAGGACTGCAAGGAGTCTTCCCTGATAGGAGGGAGGTGTTACAGCCCAGC
The DNA here is from genome assembly GCF_040206685.1 of Ascaphus truei. Classification (NCBI taxonomy): domain Eukaryota; kingdom Metazoa; phylum Chordata; class Amphibia; order Anura; family Ascaphidae; genus Ascaphus; species Ascaphus truei. The sequence goes on along the minus strand of NC_134490.1, from coordinate 21,643,462 downwards.
TGAGTGTAATCCTTGATTTGCATGGAACTGTGTGATGCTTGGGGGCGACGCCTCACTGCAGGAGCAGTGGTTAAAAGTGCTCTGTTAGGCGTGTGCTCTGTAAGCTGGGAATGCATGCACATAACGTCTGGGGCTGGCGTGCGTGCAGGAGGGCATGGGCGCGCCCGGAGCTGAGCAGAGGAATCGCCGAGGGGAGTGATCCCGCGACGGCGGCAGGGGCGAGGAGCCGTGGAGGCCAGTAAGGCAGGATTGTTTTGTGTGTCCAGGGGCCCCCTGCGGAGAGGGAGTGCTCCGTTTGGGAAGCGAGGAGAACGCCGATTCCTGACAGAGAGACCTAGGAACGCGGTGCACAGAGCTATACACAAAGGGCATCAATTACATTGCCGTTTATGCAGCAACAATCAGGTTGTATTCTTCCTGCTTGCATTTGCCTACACTGCACTATCTGTGCATACTTGCCCTTATTTACTCACTCGTTTACCAATGATATCAGATGCGTTACTAATATGCCGGGTTCTACCTAGAGTAGTTACCATGACTACAGTATCAAGTGTTTCAGCTGTGTTTTAGCAGTGCCATCTATTCAGTGTGTACAGTATTCCTTAAATGTGGGATTTCGCCATAATTTACATAGAATATTTTGCATATAGGTAAGGTGAGGCTATTTAGCAGGGTTAATTATATTTTTGACCTCTCTCCATTTAGATACATCCTATGGGGATATTAATATAGGTCTCATTACCCCCTACCATCACCCTACTGCTCCTTGTCCGCCCATTAGGGGAGCTTTTTAGGTTTAGGTTCAGTTTATGTACACTAGTTGTAATTACATGCATTTCGTCGTGTTTTATTTTGTACTAAAGTTGTCATTATTGTCTGTTTAGCAATAGATTAGTTTAGTGGTTCTTTTTCCTGTTGGTCTACACATTATGATTATATTATTGGTCAATACATTCTCAGTCTAGCACCTTATCTACCCTATACTTTAATTCAGCTTGAGCAGAGGTTCCATTACCTATCCTACCCCTCCCCCTCCTTTCCCACAGTACAGTATATATTATTGGTACCAGTTAATCAACTGGCACTTTTGGATCTATATTAGACTAAGGAACGAGTGCAATTATGAGGGACTTTTAGTGACCTCTCTTGGCCACTTTGTGTGTTTTTGTGTTATCAGTTTCCCTTTGCACCGCCTTTATTCTGTTTGAGTGAGGTGAGCAAGATGTTCTTTGTGTGCTACTATTCTACATCATGTATGCAGAGCAAGCTGAGTTTTAATTGCTGTTCCTGATGCTCAATTTATAATGAATGGTAAACTGATATTTTTCTAAAAAATATGTAAAGTATGATGGCCTACGAATTATAAATGAGAACGTACCAATCTGTTACTGACTGCTTGGGGCAATCTGCTGTCATGTACATAGCTGTTTGTAAAGAAACAGAATATAATTTTAAGACTGAGCCACTGATTGAGCCACGTGTGCTAAAGCAGAGCTATCCTGAAAATCTGACCTGTTGGTGGCCTTTAAGGACAGGAGTTGGCTACTACTGCAGCAGATCAATTAGAGTAATTATTTAGAATCCTAATAAAAATAGGTAGAATACGGTAACCAATACCTAATATAACCCAGTTGTTATGTGTTTAATGCAAAAGAAAAATAAGAACTGATTATACCAAGACAGACAATCAAGAGCAGTACCCTGTGCTACTGTGGCAGCAAAGCTCTAGGGAGAGAAGACATATACAGTATGGGAGAGATACAAAACTGAACACAGATAAATATGCTAATTGAGCTATGCAAAGTATATTCTAATGATTAATATTAGCATATTTCCCAGGTATGTTCACATGTTGAATAAAGGTGTTTTTGGGGGAGGTATGTTAGCCGCTTTGTACTTAATAAAATAAGCTCTAATACTGAGCTTTGAAGATACATGTTAACGTTTATAGAAGCGTTAACTTGGTAAGTTCGTAACGGACCTCTGTGGATCTGGGTCAAATACGTTTATAATGGAAATTGGATTTGTATCTGCCTTCTTAATAGCCACTTGTGGACTAGCCCGTCATGAATAGGTCTAACCCAGTCTAATGGTAATAAGTTCCGCTGGCTGACTGTATTTTCCATTACGTGTGTCACGTATGGCACACCAAGGAGCACGTGACCTGCATACGGGACACGGGTTAATACACCGCTAACTAGCTGGCCCACTTTTTACCTTTGAAAAGGTCCCTTAAATGAACAATATCGCCCCTCAATCCGTCCCAAACAATTGTCACGAACAGCACACGTGAGAATGTGACTTAGATATGCAACCAGGGTTAATACACACGGCTACTCTAGCCAACTCACCTTTCTCCTGAGCAAGGTACTTTTAATTAGTTAATATTAACCCCTTACTCAATTGCAATCATATTTATATGCTTCCACCACCCGATATTATGCAAAATATGTCAATTAATATATCTTTTTTTCTCCTGGTAAAGGGGAGCGCTGGTTGCTCACATGGAATGGTATATGTGAAAAGAGAAAAAATATACAATAGTATAGCCAATTTAAATAAAGGCCCTATCTGTAATATAGCGATGGTCTCACTCACAGACTGGATGGAATATAAAGCGTGAATCAGAGATTCTTCTCTCTCTGATAGGAGCCCTTTAAGAATCCTCACACATGGAGTTCTGTATGTAGGTCAGTGTTTCTTAATCCCTCAGGTGATGATCCCCTGAAAATAAAAGGCAAAGAGAACCCCAATGGTATAAAATTGCCACAATAGCAGATTGTATTAGAAGATATATGATATAGCACTCACATTTGCAAATAAATAGGATACAGTGGAGAGAACCACTGGGTGATGCCGCTCGTGTATCGGGTCACAGTGCCGCTTCACTTTCTCATGCGTCACTGCTGGTGACGTCTCATTATCTGGCGGAAGTGTCCTCCGTGGTTGCTACGGTGCCCTCAGTTCCCAGCTCTACACGTCTCACGGCTCGCTCTCCCTGGTCCTCCCAAAGACTCTACTGATCCGATTCAACGCGTTTCACATTGGCTTCCTCAGGAATCTATCTCAGTGGATGTTTGAACTGGGGCGCTCCCTGGAATGTGTGGCTAAAAAATGCTACAACGCCTTTGATATATTAAAATATATAAAAAATAAAAAATTGTGTTTTGTGGTGTAAAAGAGTATAAAAATATATACTGGCCCTTTTGATGATTTTTGGTTGCTGCTTGACCTTGAAGAAGGGAACCCTGCGTCCTTCTTAACGTGGCAATGGGAGTGTGAAGACGGTCAGCGCAAAACTCATGGACCTCACGATGTTGATGGAACAGGATGAAGTTGAATAAAAATGGAATAAAACACAGTATTAGTGCATGACATCCACATATGTGGGGGATGAGTGGGTGGGGGGGTGGGTGTGGATGGAGGATATGATGGAAGGGGTGATGGTGGAATTCCACTAAATAAACAATCAATGAAACATAAACATATAGTTTCAGTGACTCACACGGGCTTGTGTGAGACTTCGCCCTCAACTTATTCAACTTCATCCTGTTCCATCAACATCGTCAGGAATCTATCTGCCAGGGTCTCAGGTCTCTGTTTATTGTACAGTAGAAAAAACTATGTACTTCACACACAAACATCTGTTGTTGCAAAATGTGTCCAAAAATGTAAATACTCTCTCCAGAGCATGCAACAGTTTATTCAGAGCCCCAAAGTATTACTTATTAAAAAAATATATATTAAAAAACAGCGCTTCAGATTACAGTAAATACAAAACAGTTTCTTAAAATAAAGGGATAACCAGAAAACAGAAATCCCTATACATTACTTTATCATATGCCATAGGTTTTCCCCCAGAAAGGTAGAAATATGAAAATTCATGTGTTTGGTCCAAAGCACACCTGTGTTGAATTCTGATTTCATAACTCCAGTGAAAGCCCTACATAACATTCTTTTCCCATTGAAACCACATAAGCCAACCCCTCTCGTAAATCAACTACTGGGTTGATGGTTTTACAATAGTGAAGAAAAACTCCTAAAAAAAAAATACGTTTAAATCCCTTTCCCTCAATATATAAATACACTCATAACTTCCTTTCTCTAATACTTAGACACATGTGAATCATATTAATAGATTCAGGCAATGATGACGGTTGTATGAAGACTAATTATAACCGTCTTGCTACTAAATTTGAGTGATAAATTAATATCTGTCCCTGGCTACCTTCTAGATGTGCTGTGTTATAGTGAATATAAAGCGCTAACTCTACTAGTGTCCACTATCAATATACAGTGGTTATTCTTAAATCAATTGATGCAGGAATATGGCAAATGCATGTACACACGTGTATAATATTAAAGTGTATAAAAAATGATATAAAGACCCCCTGCTCGACCCAGCTGGTTAGGGACTGGTTCCACTGGTCCCTCAGGTTGTACAAGTCCGTGCGTGATCCAGGGGGAGCATGGGAGAAAAGAATATAAAAAAACACAATATAAGTGCAGACAGTTTGATACTGGGTGAATTAAAGTGATTTTTATCTTGGCTCATGAGTGTTGCCTACTCACAAGATTTAAATAGGACACAGGCAGTTTAGACACAATGGTCTCAGTGGACTGGATCTGTGGATTCTGAGTATGATGCGATCTTCACTCTCAGCCAGACAGCATATGTGTGGAGGGAAAGAGAGTATACATAGTGCAGACCAGTATGGTAAAAAGGTATAACTTTATAGAACTTTAAAAATGAACACTTACCATAAAAACATTAATTTCAGGCATGTATCACAATAATTGTGAGTGGAAGGAGGTGGACTGCAGATCTTAGGGCTCACCCGCCACCTTTGCTGCGCAGGTACTGCGAGGGAAACTGCTCCGCTGGAGGGTCCTTCTCAGTCCCTTCCCGGGTACTCGGATGCTGGAGGCTCCAATCTCCCTGGTGTGTGTCTGCTGCGTTATCCCCACTTCAGAAGTACGCCGTCTGATGGTACTCGAGTGACTCCGATACGTCACTTCCCGTGTAGTCCCGCTGCGTCACTTCCGGTGGTGGGCTCCCGATCTCCGTCCTACTCCTCTCTCCCAGAAGGTGGATACCACTCTACGCGTTTCGCCAAAGAGTGCGTGGCTTCGTCAGGAGTGTACCTCCTGTTGGCGAAACGCGTAGAGTGGTATCCACCTTCTGGGAGAGAGGAGTAGGACGGAGATCGGGAGCCCACCACCGGAAGTGACGCAGCGGGACTACACGGGAAGTGACGTATCGGAGTCACTCGAGTACCATCAGACGGCGTACTTCTGAAGTGGGGATAACGCAGCAGACACACACCAGGGAGATTGGAGCCTCCAGCATCCGACTACCCGGGAAGGGACTGAGAAGGACCCTCCAGCGGAGCAGTTTCCCTCGCAGTACCTGCGCAGCAAAGGTGGCGGGTGAGCCCTAAGATCTGCAGTCCACCTCCTTCCACTCACAATTATTGTGATATATGCCTGAAATTAATGTTTTTATTGTAAGTGTTCATTTTTAAAGTTCTATAAAGTTATACCTTTTTACCATACTGGTCTGCACTATGTATACTCTCTTTCCCTCCACACATATGCTGTCTGGCTGAGAGTGAAGATCGCATCATACCCAGAATCCACAGATCCAGTCCACTGAGACCATTGTGTCTAAACTGCCTGTGTCCTATTTAAATCTTGTGAGTAGGCAACACTCATGAGCCAAGATAAAAATCACTTTAATTCACCCAGTATCAAACTGTCTGCACTTATATTGTGTTTTTTTATATTCTTTTCTCCCATGCTCCCCCTGGATCACGCACGGACTTGTACTACCTTCTAGATGTCACATGCCTGGTAAAACTTTGCCAGGTCTGATCGTGGTGCAGTGGTGCCGTGGTAAAGTCCACCCCCCCCCCACCACCACCCCCACACACAACACATACACATGCATACACACACACAACACATACACACATACATATACACTCACACATTTTTCCCCGCAGCTCCTTCCCTGCTCTTCTCCCAAGCCGCCTCCCATCCGTAGCTCCTTCCCTCCCCTCCTTCCCTCATTGGCTGACTGCCACACCACGTGATGCATCAGAGCTGCAAATCACTAGGAGCTTGCAGCATCGGCCGGCTGACGCGTCACAGCACACAGTCAGCCAAGTAGTAAGGAGCCAGCGGGGACCTCCACATTAGAGGAAAGGGACTGGTGGTTCGATGCCGCGCAGCCGCACGGGCCGTCGGAAGCAGCGGGACCCAGGCCTAAGCATTTCATACTGGAGCTTTCATCTTTGGGTTGGAGTTATATACTGTCCTTTTCTTTACTATCTTTCACTTTCAAGGTCTTTGTTTAGTATTCTATTTGCTTCTTTCATTGCTGCAACATAATAAGCTACTTACAATGACTCCAAGGTCTCTTTCCCGAGTCATGGTATTAAACCAGAAGGTTAATAATATGCCATGTCACCTGAGGCACTTTCAATTGTGAAGTCTTGAAAGAATAGGTTTATCTATGTAACTGGGCCGTGTCACAGAGGGTTCACTGCAGTCAGAAGCCAGTCCAGCTTTTTTTTCCCCCTTTCCTAAACTGCTTAGCGACCAGAGCACAGGTGCCTAGCACCTCAGGTAATTAGGCTGCAGTCTTTCTAAACCTGGGGCTGGTAACCTGTTGGAAGATTCTGTCTGAGAGACAAACACACACTGAAAGCTGCGTTATTATAGCGCTAAAGTCTTGCTTAGAGGTGAGGACACACTGCTAGTCTAAGCACTCTGTCCTGAATGTAAAGGTAACCCCTGCCTGAGGTACCAATAGCCTGTTCCTGGGACAGCTATCTGTCTAAGCGGGTCTGAACCCCCTGGTATTTGGCCTGTATCTGGTACATAACTTATAGATTGTTGGAGACAAAATAAACTCCACTTTCTTGGAGCAGCAGCAGCAGTTCCTGTGTTCTGTCTCTCCTTCCGCTACATACATTATACATCTATGAAGAACACCTGTTGGTCCATTAACCCTTTCAGTACCCTGGAATGTAGCTAGTACTTTATGGGGTCTGGCTCTCCAGTGGCAACATGACATAGTTGCTACATCATAAAACTGCTGCGGGGCGATCGCGACCTGAGGCACGCAGGACACGATCTACAATGAAGAGGAATAGAAGACTCCTTCCCTTATGTTCCATCAGGGGTCAGGAAACGATCACGGGACATGTTGTTGCGTTCCCTCTGGCACTCAAAGGGTTAACACAAGCAGAACTTCAACTGGGTGGGGGATAAAAATAACTGAATGTTGGATACTGGGGTCTTGTATAGGTAACTACTCCCAGCTCCAAAAATAGCGATACAGAGACTCTGAGAAATGATCTGAGAGACCCAAAAATGAAAAGTATATGACATATATGAAGTCCAAAAGATGGTTCTAAATCCGCAGCAAATCAGGTTATTAGTTCTTGGGCAAATAACATCGCCTATTGTGTACAATGAAGGACTGAACTAACAGGGAAAGATGGACCCAATAAGAGAGTAGCTAGAGAAACTAGAGCCAGCCTTGAACCGAACCCTTAGTAACTCATTAGCATAAATATCTCGGTCCTAGCTTCTGCATCCCTTAATGTCCAAAGATATTGAGGTAAATACCTGTGTCCTTGTAAGATCCCGCGTGCTGAAGCTATGGTGATACCGAAGCCTCAGACCGTCCGGGAAAAACTTCAGGCTGCTCACATGGAGGTGCCCGTCTCCTCTCGGCGTTCTCCCATGAGGTGTAGCGAATTGCCGGAACCTGCGCTGCGGAAGTGCGTCACCTCAATCGTGGGGCAGTAGAGTTGAAAAAATTGGTGGAACAGCAGTTGGTGGGTTCCTGCTGTTCCCCCAATTTTTTCAACTCGTTGGATACTGGGGACCTGAATCAAGGAGAAAAGGGCATCTCAGGAAGAGCGCAGTAAGGCTAAGGCCCCGCTCCCAGAGTCAGCGCGCCTGCACTGCAGACAGGCGGGGCGCTGACATACACAGACCGCGATATGCGGTCTGTAGGGAGCGGGAGGTGGGCGGGAGTGGGAGGCTTGACATGGAGGGGGGCGTGGCTTGAGCGGAGGGACCCGCTACTCTCCCCCCCCTCCCTCCACGGCTCGGGCTGGAGCTGCTAATTTTTAAGGTAAGTAAGCAACACAAGGTAAGTAAGCAACACACACACACACGCAGGCACTCATACACACACACACATAGACAGACAGAGGCAGGCACTCACGCACTCAGGCACACACATACACACACACAGACAGGCACTCACGCACTCAGGCACACTCATACACTCCTCCCCGCTCCCCGAAGCCTCTCCTCCTCCCGAAGCCTCCCCTCCCCATTGGCTCACAGCCACACCACGTGACGCGTCAACGCTAGGAAACACCATTCTCTTGTGTCTCCTAGCGGCTGACGCGCCACAGCGTGTAGTGCGTTGTGCAGCCAGGGGGGACCGGCTCGGTGGGGATTCCCCTGCTGGTGGGGAACTCGCGACATGGCCGCCCGCGCCAATGAGCGCAGCAGGACTGAGGCCTAACTGCAGTCAGTCCCAGGGATGCCATCATGGGGGGAGGCATACTGGGCCAACCATGCTAGGCAGCGAATGGGGGCCTTTGTTTGGCCAGCCAAATGCAACAGGTGGGAATCCATTCCTCCCCTCCCCCCCCCTTCCTCCAACAAGGTATCGACCTCGCACCCTGCTGCTCAAAAACCACATGGCTCAGGTGCACACTTCTATTCTTGGCCCTGCGAATGCTGGTGTTGGGCCTGGTCTGTCTCAATAAAAGACTGGATCACGTGGCCCTCAAACTTATGGCAAGAATCAAATAGACATTTCAAGTCTTTACAATGATGCCGACATAAAGCACTTATGGGTGTGGGCCTGGTTTGCCCAAACCAAATATTAAACAAGGGAAGTGATGGTTAAAGGGTTAAATGTAGGAGGTAATCCCTTTATTTCAGAATTATGAGTACAGTATTTTTTTAATGTTTCTAAAGTTCGTTTGTAAATATGGTAAGGGAAATGTGGGGGGAGGGTTCAAATATTTAGCCACATTGTTTGAATGATGTTAATGTAACTTAATAGGGATTGGTCTTGGTTTTTCATAACCAAAAGTTCATCTCTACCTCTTTTTGTTACTTTGTACTCTGATCGGGAGGTGGGAAAACCTATCTTACAGGAAACTAATGGTAGAAATGAATTGCTCTTCTCATCGTCAGAATAAGGCTTACAAATGTATTTTCTTTCCACGAACGGAGACAACCCCTTTGAAAGTAAACCTTCTGTATTCTTTTTAATTCAGATAAAGAAAACTTAATTGTCTGTTAAGTTAAATTCTTATTCTTTGGGTTAAAGAGAGCAAAACTTCAGAAATGTCTCCATCCCATATGGCACATACAGAGACATTACAGTACATGCGTATTCTTCGAAAAAAAAGAATTTGATGCTTTATAACAGTTCGATGTACTTCATTTGTGATACAATCTTGAAATTGGCAGAACCGGAAACGACTGTAACATATTACTATCCCATTCTACAGAACAGTGTAAAGGTAATGGGTAATCTTCTTTTTAAAGGTGCATGTCCTCCCAAAATGAAGGTGTTATTCCCTTTGAAGCTGACTTCCATTCTTATTTCTATTATTTTCCTAGCTGATTTTTGTTTCATTATACATTTTCTAAGGCCCCAAACCTGTAGTGTTGTTGTGGCAACCTGCTGCTTATCCTCAGTTGTTCCACTCCAGCAGGAAGCTCAGAGTTCTTGTTTCCTGTTAAGAATTCAAAGAAACTTATCAGACGTTGTTACATTTTGGGCTTCTCTGTTAAGGATCTTTGAAGCCCAGTGATTATCACAGAATGGGAAGGGGATTAGCAGCAAATTCATTTCAATTTCTGAAGTATATAGATTTAGTTCTGTCTGTAAGGAATCCGCTCCTCGGTTTACTGTTTGCCTTACCTTGCAGGCTTGTGCAGTCCTGGAACACTTCCCCTGATATTTACTGCAGCCTGGATTCACTCACCAAAGCAATACTGTCACACGCCCCTTCTGCCATTGGTTCACTGACCTTTAAGTACTGCTTTCCCACAATGCTCCCTGCCGAGCATAGTCCTTTCTGGATGTCACTAACTGTTCTGACACAAGCCCCTGGCTTGTTCTCCTGGTTTCCTGAGACCAGCTGCTATTGTCCTGCAGCAGTCTGTTCCTGTCTCCTGTGCTGAAGCTGAGTACTCTCCTTGTTGTCTGCAGCTCCAGGTTTCCTAAGGCCGTCTGCTATTGTCATGCAGCGGTCTGCTCCAGTCTCCTGTGCTGTAGCTGAGTACTCTCCTTGTTGACTTCAGCTCCTTGTTTCCTGTGACCGGCTGCTATATTCACGCAGCGGTCTGTTCCTGTCGCCTGTGCTGAAGCAGAGGTTTCCCCTGTGTTTCTTCAGCCTCCTGGTTCCTGGGGCCTGCTGCTCTTTCCCTATTGCAGAGGCCGTGTCCTGGTTCCTGCGCTGAAACGGAGGATTCCCCAGCCCACTCAGGACTCTTGCGCTGAAGCACTGGTTTCCCAGTGCAGCTAGACGGTGTGCTACTCTGGTCTGCCTACCACCTCCTGAGACCAGTACCATGGGCCATGATCGCCGCACGCGCAGAGGCCACTCCCGCGCTCCTAAGCTGAAGCGGGGCTCTCCTGACTACCTGTTGCCGAACTCCTGCTTGAACAACGTTTACCCTGATGTCTCCAGTCTTGACCCTGGCTTGTCCAGCGACGATGCTGTCTTCTCCTATCCTGATCCTGCTACGTACGACTACGAACTGCGCAATCCGGATCAGCCTGCGCGGTCTAAGGTCGGTGCTTTTACAACCCCACCTCAGCACCGCGGTCCGACCCAGGTTTGTGGCGAGCACAAGCGTGACAGTATGCTCGGCCCCACAAACTCGGACCGCCCTGTGGTGAGGGTGGTAAGTTTTTTCCTAAAAACCTGTCCCGGTCTGTAGACCAGTCCCAGTTTGAAAACGAATATCTGTGCGAAATACTACCCCTGATGGAAGATCCGTTTATGTTTGAAGGTTTAACCCCTTTGCAAAAGAAATGCCGTAATGATCTCTTTAGTAAGGCTTACTGCCTCAAGGACTTAAAACAGTATCTGGCCACTTGTGTTCTCTCTCCTGATTCCCCTTTAACCTGGGATAAGGTGAATCCTGTGGAACTGGCCAACGCCCGTATTACACTCAATGCCCTGTCCTTATCATTGGACATTCACATAGTACAACCGGACCCTTTCTTCATGTTGGCTCACGCTCAGGAAACGCTGCTTGTACTTTCCCTGACATTGGACATGTGTATGATAAAACAGGATCCCCTCCTGGCCGCCTACGCTGCCGCTTGGCAGTACCCCTCTGCTGCCAGTCCTGTCGCTAAACCTGGGGACGTATCCCTCTCTCCAGGGAATGTTCAAACTGTCCCACTATCACTGCCCCCTAATGCAGAAGCTGCCACGGTCCCTAGCCCTGATTGTATGCCCGGGTACTCTGACACCAATGATATGTCTACGTTAACCCCTGCCGATCAGTCCTGTGTGGCTCCTCTGGAGTATACGTATGTTTCTCTAGCCAACACTAAGGTTCAAGTGTCAGAGAACAAGTCCCTTTTTCCCTCTATTTCTAACTCTGAATCCCTCATTCCAGCCCTTGAGGGTTTTCCAGCTTTAACACCTGCTAGGCAGTCCTGTGCGCTTTCCCCGTCAGAGAAAGAATCCCTTCTACTTCCACATTTTAAGCTTGAATCCCTAAGTTCTGTTCCCAGGGTCATTTCTGTATTAACCCCTGTGGGGCAGCTCTCTGAGTCTCCTTTGGTAATTCCCTGTTCTCTGTCAGCCATGGTCACGTCCCTAGCTCCAGAGGAGAGATCCCTTGTCTCCCCTAATACAGAGAGAAGACTCCCTATGTTCTACTCTCAGGTACTGTCTGCATTAACCCCTGTAAATTCTTGCTGCCTCCAAGTTAATGCCTTCGTTTTAGCCTCTGAGAATGAGTCCCCAAGTCAGACAGCAGAGGTTGCATTGAAGGATTCCCCTAACCTTACGGAGTCCTTAGAAATTCTTTGCTATAAATCCCCTTCTTCAGCTCAAGTTTTCGCGGTCTTACCTCCGGAGACTTCGACTAAAGTTCTGGTTCCTGTAAAATGTATTCAGGAATCAGGTTTTTCCCTAAGCTTGGTCGCAGAGTTCCTCCTCCCGGGTATTTTACTGAACCAGCCTGTCACCCAGAGAGCGGTGATCCCTGCTTCAGTGCATAGTCCCCACGTTGTGGTCTGCAGTCATTTCTGGTTTCCCAGACACTCCTTACCAAATACCCACTTCAGAGACCAGTACACTTATGATTACCCCCCGTGTACTGTCTGTGTTCTCCTTTTCTCTAAGCTTAGGGTTAAAAGCATACAGTGGTTATTATGCCCCTCCTGGGGTTCATGTTGTGTTCCCAGGAATGTTTGCTGACACACTGCTTTCTCTCAAAAGTGACGCTTTTTCATATATGCTAGCTAGAAGCCCGAACACAGTTTTCCCTTTCGCTGAATTGTGCCTTACCGGTCCTGAAACTCTGAGAGGTAAAAACCCCCCTTCAGATTCAGAATCTCTTCCTACAATGGTCATCCTGGCTGTTGGTTCCCCTGATTTCTCTGCCCATGCCAATCGTCCAGGGATCAGCATATCTGTGGTTACTCCCTTAGTACAGTCTGAGACCACCCTGCCTATATTACTAGTCCTGGTGTTTAAATCTGAGCTATTTAGTTTTCCTGCCCTTGCTAAAACTCAGTCCCTCAGCACTGGGTCTAAATATTCCCCAGCAACCGTTGGGTTACTCGGGGAAGAAATTAAAGCTCCTGTCTTAAAGGGTATTTTTTCATACATATCCAGCAAATCTAGAACCTCAGTAATTGATTCTAAGTCACTTACCAATACATCTGATTTTTTCACTGGTCAAACCCAGACACCCTCACTACTGGCTAGGAGTCCTGTTACCAGAATTTTTGCACTAGAAAACACGCCTATTCATGTTTTTGTCAGGTTAAGTACCCCTGTTGTTAGGGTCCTTGCCGTTTCGGATAAGACTCCTTGTGCTCCTAAGGTGTTTGTCATTAAGAGTTTTCATAGTTCCTACTTGCTGCTTGTTGTCCCCCAGGTCCCTGTCACTGAAGTACAGACTTCAGCTTCTGATGTTAGCTTCCCTCCCACCACTACCCTGGCTCTGCCCTTTTCTCAAGCTCCTGATATGAAAATCCCAAAGCCTATTCCTGATTCCCAGACAGTACTATCTCCCACTGAGGATTTCCCAGTATTTGAGAGCTCCACTGATGATTGCTTCTCTGCCCCCGCTAAACCATGGTTTTCTCCCTCGGAACCTTCTGTTGCCCCTGTTAATTCCTCTCAGTTGGAAATGCTCTGTACGTATCCCAAGTTTTCGGTCTCTATGCCTGGTTTACTGCTTGCCTTGTCACCTTCCATACCAATACCGGGAAATGCTCCCTTCCACCCTATACCCTCGCTGACCACTACCTGGGAGACCTCTGGAGGAGAACTCCCTCTCAAATTCCTCCATGCAGAGGCCAGCCAAGACTTTGTCTGTCCCGAAGGTCGCCCTGGTATATTCGATCAACTATCAAGGCCGCTTATCCTAAATTCTGGTCCCTTTACTAAAGACTGGGCTTCCAGTGGGGGTTCTTCTGCCGTCTCTGCTCCGGAACCCTCTGGTTCTTCACAGCCCTGGATTCCCAAGCCTTTTCGCGGGGCGAGCCACGTACCAATGATGTCTCTACCACCACTCTCATATCCTAGAACAGTACTCACCAAGGAACTGCTCGTTTATGGATCCCCTTTCCGCATAAAAAACTTTAGGAACAACTCAGTGTCCCCGAGACCCATGGATGGGCCTGTCTGGCCGCAGTTCTCACCGGGGGGGGGGGGTACACAAAGGAGTGAACACGAGTCTCTGGACCACGACTCTACCCCCAATCCTAGACGGTTCAGGAACAATTCCTGGTCCCCCAACTCTATGAGTTGTCTTGTTCGCCCGGAGGTCTCACGTGAAGGGGGGGGGGGGGGTACTGTAAGGAATCCGCTCCTCGGTTTACTGTTTGCCTTACCTTGCAGGCTTGTGCAGTCCTGGAACACTTCCCCTGATATTTACTGCAGCCTGGATTCACTCACCAAAGCAATACTGTCACACGCCCCTTCTGCCATTGGTTCACTGATCTTTAAGTACTGCTTTCCCACAATGCTCCCTGCCGAGCATAGTCCTTTCTGGATGTCACTAACTGTTCTGCCACAAGCCCCTGGCTTGTTCTCCTGGTTTCCTGAGACCGGCTGCTATTGTCCTGCAGCAGTCTGTTCCTGTCTCCTGTGCTGTAGCTGAGTACTCTCCTTGTTGACTTCAGCTCCTTGTTTCCTGTGACCGGCTGCTATATTCACGCAGCGGTCTGTTCCTGTCGCCTGTGCTGAAGCGAAGGTTTCCCCTGTGTTTCTTCAGCTTCCTGGTTCCTGGGGCCTGCTGCTCTTTCCCTATTGCAGAGGCCGTGTCCTGGTTCCTGCGCTGAAACGGAGGATTCCCCAGCCCGCTCAGGACTCTTGCGCTGAAGCACTGGTTTCCCAGTGCAGCTAGGCGGTGTGCTACTCTGGTCTGCCTACCACCTCCTGAGACCAGTACCATGGGCCATGGTCGCCGCACGCGCAGAGGCCACTCCCGCGCTCCTAAGCTGAAGCGGGGCTCTCCTGACTACCTGTTGCCGAACGCCTGCTTGAACAACGTTTACCCTGATGTCTCCAGTCCTGACCCTGGCTTGTCCAGCGACGATGCTGTCTTCTCCTATCCTGATCCTGCTATGTACGACTACGAACTGCGCAATCCGGATCAGCCTGCGCGGTCTAAGGTCGGTGCTTTTACAACCCCACCTCAGCCCCGCGGTCCGACCCAGGTTTGTGGCGAGCACAAGCGTGACACTGTCAGAATAAAGTCAACAAGACACAGGGTGTAATATATTCAAACATGATACACATTGCATATGAAGTATTTCAGCGTTTACATGTTTTGACCAGTAATAATTAAAAACGTAATATTCATGTAGCCAGGTACCCTCCGGTCTCACCGTGCTTCCGGTTTCCCCTGGCTCCCGGTTTCCCCCCCCCCTCCTTACTATCAGAGATGTGCAGCAGGGTGACAGAGTCGCTGGCGGTTCCCTCCACAGGGCGCCGCCATGTTGATATGCGCGCGCGCACGCGTGGCGAGGTTGCGCATGAGCAGGGCAACTCTGCGGCGGCCATTTCAGGAGGCGCACAAGTGCAAGCTGCAGAGCGGCAGCCATTAGAGGGAGAGCATGAGGCTCCATATATTAAAGGCTGCAGATAGAACTACAATCCCCATGATGCTCAGGGGCAGTGACACCACCTGACACCAGGGAGCCAGAAGGGCTGCAGGATTCTGCTGAATAGCAGGAAAGACTATTGCATGCTGGAACAGGAAGCAGTCAGTGAAGACCAGGAGCCTGAAGCTGCAGGCTAAATCCAAAGAGCAGTGCTCCAAGGATTAGGCCAGACGTTAAACCCTGGGGCCCAGTTAATTCCCTGAGTCACTGTAGAGAAGTAACTGTATTGTGTAGGGAACTGCCTTAAGACAGGGACTCCTTCACTGTACTTCTAGTGAGAAAGAGATTGCAGGACAGAGCCTGAGTGTCAGCACAGTGTGTAGCAGGAAGAGACTGATTGCATAACAGAGACTGTTTGCAAAGGGATAATCCGGCTGGGAATCCCTCCCCTGTGGAGTCAGCGTGTGCATTCTTTTCTGCAGGGAGCAGTGCAGTGCTACGTGGGATCACGTTGCGGTATTGCAGACTCCTCAAGGATTCTCCTGGTTAGGACCATAACCAGGAAGGTATTATATTAAAGTGCACCAACGGGCCCCAACATAGGGAAGCGCTGTCCCTCACACACACACTCCAATCTATAGCTGGTGGACACTAAGAGGTTAAGTGCCCTGGCACATTGGTACACCAAGGACTAGGGTGATATAAAGACTGACACTAAAGTGGTGCAACCATTTACATGTGTGGGGTGATGTGATGATATTCATGCAGGGGAATGTCATGCTGTTTATGTATAAAACGTTATGCAGAGGTTATTATTATTATGCTAAGTAAATGCTGTTTTATCCAACTGCGTGTGGTTACTATATATGTTGGTTCTGATAAGGGAACACTCCCACCAAGTTGGGATCCCTCATCAGTGGAGGCGCTGCACCCAGTGTAAGTATACCCCAGGCTCCCAGTGGCAGAGGCTCAGGCCTCTTGTTAGCCTCACAGGTGACAGCAGCATCAGTAGTTACCGTACCTCAGGGGTACACCCACTACATTTGGAGGCGCTGCTGAGATTCAGACCTGGGGTGCCCGAACTCAGTAAAAATGTCGTTAGGTTACACGTTACCTTCCCGCCAAGAGGTGTACACGTGGGCGGTAAAAAGGCAAGTCCCGCCCTCACAAATCTTTGCTGTAGGACAAGTTCCCGCCAATGCCTCATCCTATGAACTATGTTTAATCCTAATGCAGTATCCAGGCTTAGAAGATGCCAGAATCTTGGATCGCCGCTCCGACCCAGACGGGTCATGGTGCACCGTACTAATCACTGGGGGATGTGAATTGTCGCCAGAGCAAGGCCCATCTAACCTGCGGTTCCCCGGGGCTCTCAGCTCAGGGTGTCCTGTTATATATCCTGAAATGCCGATAAAACTCGAACCCTGTAGCCCCATTACAGACTTGCTAGAGACTAGTATGTGCATGTCCCTGTCCCCACCCAAAAGTATATGCGGGGATGAGGTCAGTGTATTATCCTGTGCTAATTGTCGCTCAAGTAGGCGGAGCTCCAGCCCCAACCTCAGCCCCAGTAGAATGGGAGAAATCCAATTACTAGCCCAAGTGGAAAAAACGGGGAAGATCCCCACGTGGAAGCTACAAATATGGCAAGTGCTGCAAATAAAAATCACATAAACCGGTATGAAAAATATGGGCAGAGAGTGTCCTGATTGCAGTACCGATGTAAAGTGTGGGTCTGTATGACACCCACCTCACCTGTGTGATCTCGGGATAAGCTCCGATATGACCGATGGTACCAGTCCCCCGTGTGGGTTGGAATGAGACCCTCCTCACTCTGAAAAGCGGTTATGGCTCCCCGGTGTACCAGGACTGGCTGTTGGTAGTAGAGACCTGCAAGCAGAGTCTCCCGCCGCCTTACCGGGTGCCTGATGGTAGTACCGCGATGTTTCAGTCCGACGGGATCTGGGGGGCACTGGTTGGTGTGGGCGGAACGGTGCGCGATCCAAGGCTGTAGCCGTTCGTCACCGTGAGCTGTGGTCCTTCCCGGAACAGGTGAGGGCTGGGCGTGTGGACCGCACACTGGCTCAAAGATCTGGATCCACTCTGCAGCTTCAGGAGGAAAT
The DNA here is from genome assembly GCF_040206685.1 of Ascaphus truei. Classification (NCBI taxonomy): domain Eukaryota; kingdom Metazoa; phylum Chordata; class Amphibia; order Anura; family Ascaphidae; genus Ascaphus; species Ascaphus truei. Next base: position 21,625,981 of record NC_134490.1, on the reverse strand, counting down.
CTTCCAATGACAACAGCTGCTCTGCAACAATGAAAACCGGAGCGTGCTGCTACACCATTGGGGCAAAAATAGAAAGGGAAAGAAAAAAGCGGAGCACTGCCAGGGAATAAAGAAAAAGGCTGGGGCAAAAAATAAATAAAGATTATTTATTGGGCATAATGGCCAAAGAAAAACAAACACACAAGGTTAAAAAACTCTGACGCGTTTCCCGCCGTGGAGGCGCTTTATCAAAGAGTACTGAGGCTCTCACAGTATCAGGATATATAGCAGTCTCTAACGTATCCGCCCTGATCTGAAACCAATGAATCAGAAGATGGTCTAATTGATTATGCAGACAGCTGTGATTTAAAGCTGTTGTAAGGGTCTTATGGTAAAAGATGTTAACATGGCACTAATCATCATATGAGACTGTGAGAGCCTAAATGGTTACAACAAATAACAATAAGTATAAAAACAAAAACAAAAGAAGAAGAAGACTAATAGTAAACATCATAGCAACAATATATCAATGTGTTAATATAATGAAAATATATGTGTATAAAATATAATAAAAAATGTATATATATAATCAGATAGTGTATTGACGCTAAATAAATACTAGTGAGTTGTGATAGTATAAGTGAATATTCAAATAACAATATAAACCATGTGTATACCTAATGTAATGTAATAGTAAATTTCATTATTATAATTATTATAGATTTAAATTTATATATGTATTTATCATTTATTTCATAGCTATACATAGGTGACTAAATTATATTATATATGCACTATTCTGTCATTAGGGTTTTTTATCACCATCTTTTAATTTATCTGTATCAATTTGTTTATGTCACATTTGAGGATTTGACTAAATTTTATTCACTAATCTTACCATCACTTTTTTAAAACAAATTTTTTTTTTATATTTCATTATTTATAGATATAATGAATGTAATTTATTTGATAAAGCACTTATACTATATATCCCTATGTCTATACATTAGGTATAAATAATCTTAATTTATTTTTTGCCCCAGCCTTTTTCTTTATTCCCTGGCAGTGCAATTACTAGCCCAGGCCATACAACAACTGGGTGGGCCCAAGCATGAATCCCCTTCCCCTCAGCCATACCGCAAGTTAAAGCTCTTTTCAGGGGTAAAACCTAACCCCACCGGTGAAGAGGCTTTTGATGTTTGGAAGGAATATGCTTCACAGGTACTGGAAGAGTGGACCTGTCCTGATGAGGTGAAAAAACAACGAATCATGGAGTGCCTACGCCCGCCTGCGTCCACTACCATCAAGATGTATAAACATCAGATGATGGAGTCTCTTACCCGGGCATACGGTAAGGAAGATGATGTGAGTGAGTTATGGACTAAGTATTACAATCTCCGCCAGAAGGAGGGGGAAGACCTATCAGAGTTCATACAACGGATCCAATTGCTCTTGTTATGAACTACGTTCCCGCCAAGTCATCAAGGCCTCAGAAGTGAATGAGTATAGGCGCACTCAATTCCTGCGGGGAGCCATACCCACTCACCATATCATAGTAATGATCAGATGCGCGCTACAGAAGGGGGTCCCCCCTACTCTAGAAGACCTACTGGACGAGGTGAAGAGTCATGAGGCCTATACTAGGTTGCATACACCCAAGAAGGCCAAAGACCCTCGCACGGATGAGACCAAGGAAGCAACAGTGCCCAAAGCAAAGGGAAGCAAGAGTGGTAAGGATATGGCCACCCCGGAGGTGCCTGGGTCCGCTCCCAGGTCACCTGACAGTCCGGGTCCCCGCCCAGACTTCGTTGCTTCAACTGTGGCGAGAAGGGCCATGTTGCAAGGAGCTGTTTGCACCCCAAGAGGCCCACTAAGGCCCAGACCTACACCGTAACAGTGCGGAAGGCAATCTCGTCCTTATCAACCATACCCAAGGATGTTGCCGAAGAGTCGGGGAGGCCTCCCCTAGAGGAGACGCCCCAACCAGATGCCTCCTGCCGAGTAGGGCGCACCGCTATAATAAGAGTCGTCGTGGAGGGGATCTACTCTTCAGCACTTCTGGACACTGGGTCACAAGTGACCATCATCTACCGTCCCTTCTACGACCATCACCTCAGCCATCTTCCTTTGCAGTCAGCCGAAAAGATGAAGTTGTGGGGACTGAGTAAAGATGATTACCCCATAGACAGAATAGTGGCGGTTAAGCTGGATATCTTGCAGTTGAACACTAACAAGTGTCCCATGCTGGTGGAAGCCCTGGTCTGCCAGGAGGCTCGAGAACATCCCAGTGCCCCCATCATATTGCGCACGAATGCAGATATAGTAAGGTTGGTGATTCGCTCATTCCTGCAGGAAGCCGGCGAGCTACCATTGTCATCCCTGAATATTGCCCCTGGCCTACGGGAAGAATGCTATAGGGTGGCGTATGAAGAAGAGTATGGTGAAATCTTTAATCAAGAGCGAGGGTTATTGGAGATTCCACCAGGGGGAGTGAGGCATGTGACCGCGCTGATCAAGTACCCCAGTCGGCACGAAAACGACAGATACTTTTCGCTGGAGACGCTTCTTGAGTCTGAGAGTTATTGGGGATACCGAATGATACCTGAAGTACGGGAGTGGCCATCTAATGTCCCCAGGAAGATTACCGTGTCTATCCAGAACATGTCTCTACATACCGTGCCGCTTGAAGTAGGACAAAGGCTGGGTAGAATTTATCCTGTGGATCCTGTGGATGACACAGTGACCGTTCACACTGCCCGTGTGGGAGAAGAGCCCGAGGCACTACAATTCGACTTCGGATAGTCCCCCCTGGAGGAAGAATGGAAGGAGAGGCTATGTGCTCAGTTGAGAGAGAGCGAGATGTGTTCTCTACTAGTGAGATGGACGTGGGATGCAGCAGAAGCGCTCAGCACACGATTCGTCTGAATGATGACACGCCGTTTAGGGAAAGGTCTCACCGTATAGCTCCCAGAGACGTGGAGGATGTACGTGGTGTCCTGAACAAGATGGAAACAGCCGGTATAGTGACCGAATCTCCAAGTCCCTATGCCTCACCGATTGTGGTGGTACGAAAGAAAAATGGATCTGTTCGATTGTGCGTGGACTACAGAACATTGAACAGACGTACTGTACCTGACCAATACACGCTACCACGAATAGAGGAGATCCTCAGCGCACTATCCGGAAGCCAGTGGTTTAGCGTGTTGGACCTTCGATCTGGGTATTATCAGGTTCCTATGAGCCCAGCTGATCAAGAGAAGATGGCGTTCGTCTGTCCTTTGGGATTTTATCAGTTCACCCGGATGCCCCAAGGTATCTGGGGTGGTCCGGCCACTTTACAACGGCTTATGGAGAAGACAATTGGAGATATGTGTCCTCGTGAGTGTCTGGTCTACCTAGACGACATAATTGTGTTCGGAACCTCACTTGAAGAACACGAGACTAGACTGATGAAAGTGCTGGATCGCTTAGGGAAAGAAGGCCTGAAGCTCTCCTTGGATATGTGCCGCTTCTGTTGAACATCGGTCACTTATGTGGGTCATATAGTGTCTGCAGATGGAGCGGCCACCGACCCGGCCAAGGTGGAGGCGGTGGTGAATTGGCCAAGACCAGAGAATGTGATGGAGCTGAGGTCCTTTCTCAGGTTCTGTGGATACTACAGATGGTTTGTGGATGGATACTCCAAGAAGGCGGCTGTGCTGAACAATCTGCTGAAGGTCTATCCAGAGGAATCCAAGCAGAAGAAGACCACCCCAAGAACTCCCTTCGGGAATCGGTGGACGTCCGCTTGTGAAGAAGCGTTTAAGGGGCTGAAGAATAGTCTGACGGAGGCTCCCGTTCTAGCCTATGCTGACCCGGAGAAGCCTTACATTCTGCACGTGGATGCCAGCCTCAATGAATTGGGAGCTGTACTACACCAGAAATACCCCACTGGACTTCACCCTGTGGCCTATGCCAGTAGAAGTTTGACTCCCAGTGAAAAGAACTATCCAGTTCACAAATTGGAGTGCCTCGCCCTCAAATGGGCCATATCTGAAAAACTACATGACTACCTATATGGGGTCACCTTCGAGGTCCGAACAGACAACAATCCGCTGACCTACAGTATGAACAAACCACAGCCAAGTTAGATGCGACCGGTCATAGATGGTTGGCCACCCTCGCCAATTACCAGTTTTCTTTGAAATATAAGCCTGGACCTCTCAATATAGGAGCCAATGCTCTATCTAGGAGATCGGGACTGGGTGAGACCGTCGACGATAGTCCTTGGGAAGAAATTCCAGGGCCAGGAATGAGAGCTATGTGTTCCACTGCTGCTATTGTAAACGATCAAGTGGCCTTCTCCGAGCTACGAGTAGCGGATTCTTTAGGGTGTCGACCTCAAGCCCTTCCAGAAGCTTACTGCCACACCGATGGCATGGGTCTAACCCAAAACGTTATCTTCACGTGGAAGGAACTGGTACTAGCACAGACACATGATCCTGCGGCTAAGGCTGTCCGAGAGGCTCTACACAAAAATGACTCTTCACTGGTGAAACGGGCTCCTCCCGATGATGTGAGCCTCCTCATGAGAGAATGGGATAAGTTTGAGATGGATAATGGCCTACTCTATAGGGTTGTTCAATTCCACAATCATCCTGACCGTCGACAATTTCTACCCCGGTGTATGCAAGGCCTCGTTTTAAGATCACTACATGATGATCATGGACATTTGGGGGTGGATAAGACCTTGGGTTTAGTACGAGACCGGTTCTTCTGGCCTAGAATACGGGAGTCAATTGAACAACACTGCACGAAATGTCTACGGTGCATTCATAGGAAGACACTTCCCACCCGTGCTGCCCCAATGGGCCATCTCAAAAGCTCCGGGCCAATGGATGTAGTTTGTATGGACTTTTTGCGCATAGAGCAAGATTCAAAGGGTATAGGAAATGTGCTAGTAGTGACAGATCACTACACTCGATACGCTCAAGCCTTTCCTACGAAGGACCAGAAGGCTACCACAGTGGCTAAAGTGCTGTGGGAGAAGTATTTGTGCATTATGGTCTGTCCAGCAGGATGCACTCAGACCAGGGACGGGATTTCGAGAACACGCTGATCAAAGAGTTGCTAACCCTGTTGAATATTCAAAAGTCAAGGACTACTCCCTACCATCCAGAGGGAGATGCGCTCCCTGAAAGATTTAATCGGACTTTGCTGGACATGCTAGGCACTCTGAAATATTTCCAAAAAGGAGACTGGAGTAAACTTGTGGAGGCCTTTGTAAATGCCTACAATTGTACTAGGCACGAGTCCACAGGGTACACCCCATACTTCATGATGTTCGGGAGAGAAGCCAGACTGCTAATCGACATCCGCCTACGGGTATCTACCGACATGGTACCCAATATGGCTCATTATCGATATGTGCAGAGACTCCAGGATAGTCTGCACCATGCCTATCAGTTAGCCGAAAGAGCCACCGCTAGACTGAATGCCAATAACAAAAGTAGGTACGACCACAAAGTACGCTATCGAGAGCTCCAACCGAGAGACGCAGTTCTCCTACGCAATTTAGGGATTCCAGGCAAGCACAAGTTAGCTGATCGCTGGAGAGAGGGACCTTTCCAAGTAGAGTCCCAAATGCCGGGCCTCCCGGTCTATCGCATATGTGATGTGAATGGCAGGGTAAAGGTCTGGCACCGAAACCACTTGTTACCTATCCCACAACTGGGAGAAAGTGATCCCAAAACAGAAACAGTAGTAGACGACAGTGAGCCTGAAAGGTCTACCGAGAATTCAAGATCCACAGATGAAACTATTCAAGATCCTTTGGAGGGAACAACCAACAGAGATTGGTGGGCACCTCCCGAAGGAGCAACGGGTAATGGGCCTGCTATTCAAGTACCTTCATCAGGATAATCACCAAGTAACCAACCGTTAGATCCTACCACTCTGAGTTTTGTGCCTCAAATAGACAATGTTCAGTTACAAAAAGACTTTCCCCAAACTGGTTCACCCTCTGCCTGAGAGTCTAGGCCTCAAGCCTACGATGGTCTCCCTCAAGATGAAGAAATGGAGACTGAGACTCGCAGGAGCCAGCGAGTGAGACGCCCTCCCACTAGAGTGGCTTATGATTCATTGGGGGAACCTCACTATGAGTCTCAGCAGCAAGCTAAAGCCAAGCTAGCCTCCGTTATAAATATGTTTGTTGAAATGTACAATCTCGTTTAGAGTAATCGTTAAGTTGTATTTTAACACTGTATTTTTATTATATAATATTGTTATGCATGGGTTAGTTCAAGCAGGAACGTTGATGTTTTCACCAGGGGGAGGATGAAGCCAGGTACCCTCTGGTCTCCCCGTGCTTCCGGTTTCCCCTGGCTCCCGGTTTCCCCCCCCCCCCCCTCTCCTTACTATCGGAGATGTGCGGCAGGGTGACGGAGTCGTTGGCGGTTCCCTCCGCAGGGAGCCGCCATGTTGGTATATGCACACTCATGCGTGGCGAGGTTGCGCATGAGCAGGGCAACTCTGCGGCGGCCATTTCAGGGGGCGCACAAGTGCAAGCTGCAGAGCGGCAGCCATTAGAGGGAGAGCATGAGGCTCCCTATATTAAAGGCTGCAGATAGAACTACAATCCCCATGATGCTCAGGGGCAGTGACACCACCTGACACCAGGTAGCCAGTAGGGCTGCAGGATTCTGCTGAATAGCAGGAAAGACTATTGCATGCTGGAACAGGAAGCAGTCAGTGAAGACCAGGAGCCTGACCAGGAGCAGGTTAAATCCAAAGAGCAGTGCTCCAAGGATTAGGCCAGACGTTAAACCCTGGGGCCCAGTTAATTCCCTGAGTCACTGTAGAGAAGTAACTGTATTGTGTAGGGAACTGCCTTAAGACAGGGACTCCTTCACTGTACTTCTAGTGAGAAAGAGATTGCAGGACAGAGCCTGACTGTCAGCACAGTGTGTAGCAGGAAGAGACTCTGATTGCATAACAGAGACTGTTTGCAAAGGGATAATCCAGCTGGGAATCCCTCCCCTGTGGAGTCAGCGTGTGCATTCTTTTCTGCAGGGAGCAGTGCAGTGCTACGTGGGATCACGTTGCGGTATTGCAGACTCCTCAAGGATTCTCCTGGTTAGGACCATAATCAGGAAGGTATTATGTTAAAGTGCACCAACGGGCCCCAACATAGGGAAGCGCTGTCCCTCACACACACACTCCAATCTACTGTATAGCTGGTGGACAGTAAGAGGTTAAGTGCCCTGGCACATTGGTACACCAAGGACTAGGGTGATATAAAGACTGACACTAAAGTGGTGCCACTATTTACATGTGTGGATTGATGTGATGATATTCATGCAGGGGAATGTCATGCTGTTTATGTATGAAACGTTATGCAAAGGTTATTATTATTATGCTGAGTAAATACTGTACTGTTTTATCCAAATGCGTGTGGTTACTGTATATGTTGGTTCTGATAAGGGAACACTCCCACCAAGTTGGGATCCCTCATCAGTGGAGGCGCTGCACCCCGTGTAAGTATACCCCAGGCTCCCAGTGGCGGAGGCTCAGGCCTCTTGTTAGCCTCACAGGTGACAGCAGCATCAGTAGTTACCGTACCTCAGGGGTACACCCGCTACATTCATATATAGTGAGCAACCTACGTTCTAAACATAAAAAAAGGATTTGTTTAGATCCAAAAAATGGATAATCACGCCTTAATAGTAAATCAATGTCAAAAGGATACCACACAGGACTGAACCTATGACCTGTTTCTTAAGTCGTCCAGTAACAAAACAAATTACACACACAGCATGTCAGAGAGAAACACTAAAATCACTCTTGTTGATACCTTTTTATGGATTAAATAATCTTCTGTAAAAATCCCCTTCCATTCTTTCTGCATTAGAGGTTTTGCTCTGTCAGCACCTCCTCTTCTCAGCAGGGCAACCTGATTAATCAATTGAAAACGGACTGAGTGATACTGCGTTTCTCTTGTAAAAAAAAATGTTTGGCACCCGGTGAATTTATTATACTGTAGTTTCACTGGGGTTTTTTAATGCTTGTCGAATGAGTGTGCTTTTGTCACTCAGGGCCGCCGACAGTGGTGGAGAGCCGGGACAAATGTCCTGGGCCAGGTGGCTGTGCCGGAAGCTGGGCAGCTTCTGGTGTGCACTGCCATGAGAGAAGGCCCAACAGATGGCCCGCAGTAGCTGGGGGAGAGCCGGGGTACCAAAGGCCTGAGACCATCCACAAGGTAAGTGTGTGTGTTTTGTATGTATTTTTGGCGTGTTTTTTTGTTGTTGTATGTATTTGGGGATAGGGGGTTGTATGTATTTGGGGGTGGGAGGATTTTGTATGTATTTGTTTTATTTTTAATTTATTTGGCAGGCGTAAGAGAGGGTTGTATGTATTGGGGGAGGGGGTGTTTGTATGTATTTTGTGGGGGGGTAATTATTGTGGAGGGATTGTGTGCGTGTGTATGTAGCTGGGGGGGAGGGAATGAGTGTGGGGGGATTGAGTGAGAGGAGGGGGTAGAGAGTAAGGTGAGAGGGGGTGTAAGAGAGGGAGTGAGGAAGAGAGGTGAGGGGGGGAGAGTGTGTGAGGAAAAGAGGGAGTAAGAGTGATACGGGGGAGAAAAATACATGGGAAGAGTGGGGCGGGGGGAGTGGGGGGCGCTCACAAGACCACAAACACGGGAGGGCTGACACGAGGAGACCTGTCGGAACTAGTCCTGGGCCCCGAGAAATCTGTCGGCGGCCCTGTGTTCAGTCATTCTCTTTTTAAAAGGTCTCATTGTTTTACCTGCATATGATTTGCTGCAAGGACATCACAGTACAGTAGGTAAAAGCTTCAATCACTTGTAAAAGCCATTGAATTAGACCTTTGGGTAATTGCAATTTTTGTTCTTGCTTTTCGGTTTTCCAGACTTCCACAGGAATTTATACAATAAAACAGAAACTGTGGCGCTTCCCAAATTGAATCAATAAAAAACGCACAAATGCCGTATACACAAAAGGATGGAATATAATAAATATGTAATTAATACTGGCCCTGTGTGGTTTGGATGCAGCTCTACCCGGTAGAGAATCTCCCTGGATCCTTGAGGTAGGTGGTGGAACAGGTGTGGGGAGCGCAAACCGTAAAATAAAGTATATACAAAACAGTTGTCAGTAGAATCACTGTATTGAGAAATGAATGGCAAGCATGCAATCAACCACGCACAGGTGGGAGTGGTGGGGGTGAACACAAACACTGTTGAACCCTTTGCGTGACCGACATATATGGGGTATCTTAAACCTGTAATGGTATCCAATATACTTGCGGGTTCTCCGCTCCTCCGTACTCCCACACCTCTACAGTTTCCTCTCTGCTGCCGGACGCAGTATCCAGCGTCACTGTGAGGAGAAACGAGGAGCGGAGAACCCACAGGGCCACTCGCCATGTGAGTGGTTATTTTAGTTTTTATTGTTTGATTCAAATAAAGTGTATTATTTTTAACCCCTACTCTCCTGGATGTCTTTGTGGGACTGTGCTTGCCACGAGTGCTAAGACGCCCTGTGGAGAGACTGACCCAGAAGACACAGAAGGTACAAGATACCACCTATGGGCATTGACTCACACATGGCCGTGTGAGTCACTATTTATTATATTTATATTCTACACCACCCCCCTTCTGTCTGCACGATCACTGGGGCAGTTACCGAAATCTGCAAGGAGATTTTAAAGACACTTCTACATGTGGGGACTCACACATGGCCGTGTGAGTCGGATATTTATTTATATTTATTTATACACCATCATCTCTTTCATTATATAGCGTATATTGGATACCATTACAGGTTTAAGATACCCCATATATGTCGGTCACGCAAAGGGTTAAACAGTATTTGTGTTCACCCCCACCACTCCCACCTGTGCGTGGTTGATTGCATGCTTGCCATTCATTTCTCAATACAGTGACAACAATTCTACTGACAACTATTTTGCATATTCTTTATTTTACGGTTTGCGCTCCCCACACCTGTTCCACCTTCCACAGGAATTTGACATTACTTTATGTAGTTCCCTTATGTCGTTATGTGTTAGCAACATGGGCAGTGTTTGCAGGGAATAGAGTAATCTTGCAAAGGATATAATCTCTAGTACACATCCTCTGCCAAACAGAGATAGTGCCTACTCTTGAATGTAATTCCCCATTATCTTTTTTTATAATCGGTTTGAAATGATTGTATCAAAATGTACCTAACTCTGGTTCAAACATGATTCCCAGGTATCGCATGTTTTTGTTTTTGTTACTTGGAGGTAGATCCTTCAGGGTTCTGCTATCAGGGTCATACTTGAAAACGAGAGGTAACTCTCAATGTATTACTTCCTGGTAAAACATTTTATAAATAATTAAATTATATACACTAATTCCGTTTTTGATCTGTTTATGTTAAAGCCAGAAAAATACCCTCATTTCTACTAATATACTCTGGCCAGGTTGAGATATAAAGATTAATATGTCATCAACAAACATGGCTACATTTAGTTCATTGTTGTGAATATTACAGTATGCTAGTAGTTTAATTGCTAAATTAAATAACAGTGGGCGTCCCCGGCTTGTACCCCTAAATAATTGAAACTCCTCTAAGCATCCATCAGCTAATATTTTAGCTCTTGGCCAAGAGTACATTGCCTTTAGCATCTTAGATTTGGATTTACTTGAAATGTTACTAAGGTGTCAAAATCTCCAGCATATATTATAAAAAAAGCCTTTTTGAAATCGATTTGATGTTGTGGCATTATCATTTAAAATGTCTTATATTTTATTTATTTTTTTGTTACCCAGCTTATTGCTGCTATTACTTTCCTTATGCATTTGACCGCTGGTCTACTTTGTCATTAAGCCAGCTTCATCTGTATGAATACGTTTTTATAGAATCGATGGCAATCTTTCTTGCAATTATTTTAGTAAAACATTTGATGTCTTGATTTATTAGTGAGATTGGACAATAACATTTGTGTTTGAAGGATCCTTCCCTTGCTTATGCAATATCCTAAAATATGCTGGTTCACTATGTTTTAAAGCAACAGTCCAAGCTGCAGGTTTTTATTTATTTATTGTTTTCCCCTTTAAAGCAGCAGTTCAAGCAATATTCTAAATGTATGTTTTTTTAAAATAAATTAATTCTGAACTATGAGAAAATACTTTTAGCATTTAAAAAAAATCTATTTTAACGACATTTTTTTAATGTATTCTAATGTAACAAGCATTTGTGTTCCTATAGTAACTATATACAAAGTCACATCCCCTTCCCCTTCTGAAACAGCATCACCTTTTTGAGCCCTGCCCTCTCTAGCAGTAAACTAATTGAATCTAGTGCCTGCCTGGTCACATGATCTTCCTCACAGAACTTTTGCAGTCAGTGCAGCAGAAGATTACCCAAGATGCATTTAGAGAACCTCCAGCCGATTTTCACTGATCGATTACAGGAGAACGGATTGATCAGCAACTTAGCTAATCACTTGTCAGTTTGTATTTCTTTTTAAACGACAGCTTGAACTGCAGCTTTAATATGTGCATCAATAGAATCCACACAATGTCACAGTGCGTCACTTTAAGGGATGATGTCATATTCTTTTGAACTAATGTAACCTTTCACATTGTATAGCAACCATAGGGATTGTCTTCAATCCCACTTGCTGTAAAACCATGTGATATAGCCATGTGGTTTAAAGGATGTGACGTACCTCCCTTGGAGATGACATCACATCCTTAAAAGAAAGAAAGGTGGGCACATGATACATCGTCCAGATTGGAGCTATACCATCTGACCTGAAAATGTGACATCACAGGCGCTATATAAGGTCTTGACGCCTCATTTAACAGGAAGAAGATGACGAGACAACATCTGTTGGGACTTACCATGGGGTTGGATTGACAGATGAACAAATAAGATAGAAGATTAAAGAAAAGAAAGAAATAATGACAGAAAAATATAGAAGGTGATAGAAGATAAAATACACACACACCTGATATCACCCACGCCTCCCTGCCATCTCTTCACCTATAAATGGTGTTAACCTTCTGATTTAATACTGACTAACCTTAAAAGATGACCCACAAATCAAGCATCTCAATAGCCTGAACTCATGGCTATTGTCCCACATCCACAGTCACTCCTACCAACCATTATGGCCAAGCACTGCCATCTACAGAACTTATTCCCTCACCTGCTCTAAATCTCCCATCATACCACTTAGATTGTAAGCTCATTTTGGCAAATGCTTTTTTCCCCCTATTAATTGTTGTTTTTTCTTTTTCTGTTTATTGTTTGGCTTAAATTGTTTATAATTTGGATGGCTTGTTTTTATTTCATTTTCTGATTGTTTAGCGTTTTTAATTAATTATTTATTTTGTTGGCTACTGGTATTAATTGATGTGTTGGCTAGTGGTTTTATTAATTAATTGATTTGTTGGCTAGTGGTTTAAATTAATTCATGTATTTGTTGGCTAGTGCTTTTATGTATTGAATTGCTTGTTTGGTTAGTGGTTTTATTTCTTGAATAGTTTGCTTGTCTAGGTGTTTATTGAACTGTATTCTTATGTTTTGGAATAACAGATTTTTTATTATTGTGCTGTTTTTGGAAATAGATAAATGTTATTGATGTGGCTTACTATTAGGCTTTTTAGTTCTTTTATTGTTGGGGTGTTTAGGTGCTTGTGAATATATTTTATTGTGTATTTTTGGCTGTCATGCTTTCTGATTAGGGTGACCATTGGCTGCTATAATGGCTTATCATGTCCATATTACATGAGTATGATGTACCACTATGCCAATCAATGTGTACAGGATGTGTATAGTGGTCCCGGAGTGGGTGGTTAGGCCTACTGGGTGGGTAGCGGGGGATGGGGTTTAACCCCTTAATTACTATAGCGGTTATTAACCGCTATGGTGATTAAGGGGTTAGGGGCCATTATATTGTATTTTTTCTTGCATTCTTTCTGGCAACAGAGGACATGGACCTGGAGTATGCTGATGAGGATGCCTTTCATGATGGCAGGGGTAAGTAGAAAGGTTTATTTACTTTATTTATGCTGACTGGCTAATGTTTTATTTTATAATGGGCAAATTAGCTATTATCCATATTTGGATAATAGTCATTTTGCCCATTACTGTACTGTATGTGTTGGGGGGGTGGATGGGGGTGTATTTATTTCAATGCATTGCAAAAACAAATTGCCACAGGATTGGTACATGAGGCTAGCAGGGACCCGCGGGGACCACCCGAGGGCCCCAGACACCCAAGGGGACCACCTTAGGACCCCTGGACACCCGTGGGAACCACCCGAGGGCCCACAGACACCCGCAGGAACCACCTGAGGACCCCCGGACACCCACTGGACCACCCGAGGGCCCACAGACACCTGCGGGAATCACCTGAGGACCCCCAGACACCCGCGGCCTCTGGTATCAATCATGTGGGGGTAGAGGTGGTGGGTATTAGTGTTTATTGTGGGTAGCAGTTGTGGGTGGAGGGGGTATTTGGCCTTTGGTGGCTAGCGGGAGGGGTTAACCCTTTCATTGTCTTAGCGGTTAGCCGCTAAGGTAATGAAGTTGCCTGTAAATGCATTTTTATTGCATGGGATTCATGCCAGTGGTCTCCGGTGCTTATATTAATGGGTACCAGATCCAGAGACTCCAGCCATGAATCGGATGCTGAAAAAATGCATTTTTTTTCTAAGTCCCGTCTCGCCGCCTCTCAGCAGCTTCTCACCAGCCTCACGCCAACTTTTCCTGTCGTGAGGATTTTGGGAGAAAATCGCCATTCTTGAGCCGCGAAAGGCCTCGATAACCTAATCGACACTATTAGAATTGCATGAGCTTCAGAACCTGCCGATAAGTGGCTTATCGCTGCTCACTCACTATGTTTGGCCGATAAGTGGCTTATGAACGCTTATAGCATAGGTCCCCAATTCTCTCACTAGAAAACATAACGGCCATATTTACTAAGCAGTGTCACTCCATAAGACCCCTTCTGGCACTGTAAATATGGCCACCTGCAGCCTAGGAATGGGTGGCAAGGTGTCTTCCAGCCTATTAGGTCCGGGGGAACACCTCTCTCTTCCCGCGGCGGCTACTGATCTCGTGCATGCACGCGCACGGCCGAGGACCTTTACGTCCTCCCTCAGGGGGAGTTCCTGCCCCCAGCTGAGGCCGCGCGCGCCTCTACCGCATGGCGCACACGCCTGATGCGCATTCACCGCTCACAAGCTGCACATCTAGCGCAGCTGTGGTAAGTTTCTCCCTATCTTCCCTGGGCCGCTCCCTCGTTACTCCCCCTCTCCCTATTGGTCCTTCCTCCTACTTATACCTTGCTCAGCCATTCATTCTTTGGCTGAGCATAGCTTTGTATGACCTGTGTTAACCACGGTCGTGTCTGCCTCAGTTCCTGTCTCTTTGTCTCCTTAGTGATCCCTTGTGTACCGAACCGGCCTGGCTGTGGACCCGCTCTGGACTTCTACCCTTCGTTTGTATCCTGACCTCCTGGACTCCCCGATCTCTTTACCTCGGCTTGCGGATTCCGACCTACCTCCCGGCTCTGGACCCCAGGCTCTCGGTACCACCTATCTTCTGGAACCTCCCTTCTCGTCTGGCGAGTATCTTGCTTTATGTTACTCCCAGACGGTTCCAGGCGCCTATTTTCCACTTTCCAGGCGTGTCCCCGTAGCTGTGGGTGCAGTTTGTTACCCATATCACCTCAGTTTCGGGGTCCCTCCTTGTCCGTGGTGAGCACAGCGTAACATTGTGCTCAGCCCCACAGACATGGACCCCGAAGAGGTTGAGCAACCAAGCCCCATGCAGTGACTTCTCCAGCTAGAGGCGCAGCTTGCCTCCATGACGCAGGAGCTCTCTAGACTCTCCTCATTGCAGCCTTCCCCAGGTTCCTCTGCCATGGCAGCTGCGGCATTTCCCTCCCCGGGTGTTCACATGGCTGTGGATCCTCATCTCCCGGCTCCCAACCGCGAGTGCAGAGGGTTTCTTAATCAGTGCGAGATGCAATTTGAATTATCTCCTTCGCGCTTCCCCACTGCTCGTTCAAAGGTGGCCTATATTATGTCTCTCTTGAATGGAAAGGCCCTTGCCTGGGCATCCCCCATCTGGGAGTGGGAGCCTGCCATGACGCACGACTATTCAGGCAAGTATTTGATACGCCTGGTCGCCAAATTACGGCAGATTCTTCTCTCTTCCATATTTCCCAGGATACTCGTCCTGTCGCCGAGTATGCTTTGGACTTCCGGACCATCGTGGCTGGGACTTCCTGGAATGATGGCTCACTATCAGCAGCAGGGTCTGTCGGATGCCATCAAGGACCAGCTGGCCACTATGGAGAGACTCACCAGATTGGAGGATATCATTGCGGTCTGCATCCGTGTGGACCAGCGGTTACGAGAAAGAAGACTGGAACGCGCTCTTCCTCGTACCACCTCCTCCCGGTCTTCCAGTCGCAGTCTCGTTCATTACGTCCCCCAACCCATGGATGAGCCCGAACCTATGCAGCTCGGAGGTCATCGGCTATCCGCATCTGAGGGACAGCGCCGATGAGATGGTGGACTGTGCCATTACTGCGGTCATCCCGGTCATCTGCTGGTAAGCTGTCCTCTGCGACCGGGAAACGCCAGGACCCAATAAGGTATGAGAGGGTCTCGTTGGGTATAATCTCTTCTCCTCTTTCTTCTTCTAAAATACTTCCCAATCGTATAATGCTGCCTATTTCTCTGGCCTGGAATAACTCCCTGATCCTCGCTTCTGCATTTATAGATTCTGGGTCTCAGGGGAACTTTATTGATCAGAGTTTTGCCTATAGGAATGGGATTCCCTTCCGATCTAAGGCTGTTCCAGTTGGTCTGGAGGCCATAGACGGGCGTCCACTCCAACCAGCCTTTATCTCCCTGGAGACTTGTTCTCTATCCCTCTCCACGGAGGACGGTCACCAAGAGAAGATTATCTTGGACGTGATCCACACTCCATCGGTAGATGTAATTCTGGGACTCCCCTGGCTGCAACTTCATAACCCACAATTAGATTGGGTTAATAAAGAACCCATACGATGGAGCCCCCAGTGCCTTAAGACCTGTCTTCCCCCCAAACGGATGTAAGCTGGAGTGGAATTACCCGCAGAGTATAAAAACTTCCCTTCCAACGGTCTACTGGGACCTGGCGGACGTTTTTGATAAGGTACGTTCTGAAGTGTTACCTCCCCATAGAGACTTTGACTGTCCTTTTGAGCTACTTCCCGGTGCTACCTTACCCAAAAGCCGTTCTTACCCCCTATCCATACCCGAGACCAAAGCCATGACCAAGTATATTCAGGATAATTTGAGGAAGGGTTTCATCCGCAATTCTTCATCTCCAGCTGGAGCTGGATTTTTTTTTGTTAAGAAAAAGGATGGTTCCTTGCGCCCCTGTATTTATTACAGAGGTCTTAACAAAATTACGATCAAGAACCGTTACCCCCTGCCACTTATTTCCGAACTCTTCGATCGTTTACAGGGGGCAACAATTTTTTCCAAACTTGATCTCCGCGGAGCCTATAATCTTGTCCGCATCCGTCAGGGCGACGAATGGAAGACCGCCTTTAACACCCGGGATGGGCATTATGAATATCTAGTCATGCCTTTCGGCCTGTGCAATGCCCCGGCGGTCTTCCAGGAGTTTGTCAACGAGATCTTCCGTGATCTCCTCGACAGCTTCGTTATCGTATACCTTGACGATATCCTTATTTTTTCCAAATCCCTCTCTGACCACATTCAACACACCAAATTAGTCTTATCCTGCCTTCGGGAGAACAATCTCTATGCTAAGCTAGAGAAATGTTCTTTTCATCTTTCTTCCATTCCCTTTCTTGGATATATCATTTCTAGCACTGGCTTCTCTATGGACCCAGTCAAACTCAAGGCTGTCTTGGAATGGCCACAACCCACTTCCCTGAAAGCCATACAGCGATTCTTGGGATTTGCGAATTATTATCGTAAATTCATCAAGAATTTTTCTTCTACCGTGGCCCCCATTACTGCCCTTACCAAGAAGGAAGCTAACACAGCAGTCTGGTCTCCTGTAGCTCTCCAAGCTTTCGACTCCCTCAAAAAATCTTTCGCTTCTGCTCCTATTTTGCATCACCCTGACCCCGGGCTTCCCTTTACCCTAGAGGTAGACGCATCCGACGTCGGTGCTGGCGCCATTCTCTCTCAGAGACAATCCCCACAGGCCAAACTTCATCCCTGTGGGTTCTTTTCAAAAAAAAAATTCTTCGGCAGAACGGAACTACGACGTTGGAAACAGAGAGCTCCTGGCTATTAAACTCGCCCTTCAGGAATGGAGACATCTTTTGGAGGGAACGGAGACCCCCATTTCGATCTTTACTGATCATAAAAACTTACTTTACATTGAGAGTGCACGTCGCCTTGGGGCGCGGTAGGCTCGATGGTCTCTTTTTTTCCCCGATATTTAATTATCTCATATCTTACATTCCTGGTTCTAAGAATCAAAAGGTGGACGCACTTTCACGTCAATTCCTGTTTGAGGACAATTCCGAGGTTATCTCCGAGACAATCTTACCCTCCAAATATATTGTTTCGGCCAACTCTTTTGATATCCTGGATCAGGTCATGGCAGCACAGTCTAATCTCCCGAGGGGCCTTAAGGTGCCGGTCGGCCGTCTGTATGCAGCTCCACGCTTCCTTAAGCAGATTCTTGAGTGGGGTCATTCTTCTAGGTCAGCCGGTCATCCAGGCATTAGCAGGACTTCTGACCTCATTGGTCGTACCTTTTGGTGGCCAACCATGTTGCAGGACATTTCAGAGTACGTAAAAACTTGTCCAATCTGCGCCCAGGTTAAGACCACTCGTAAAAAGCCGTATGGTCTTCTACAACCCCTCCCTATACCAGAACGCCCATGGAGTCATCTGTCCATGGACTTTGTGGTGGAACTTCCAAATTCTGGTTGTCGTGGATCGTTTTTCCAAGCAGGCCCATTTCATTCCTCTCAAAGGCCTACAGTACCCAATTCCCCTACCCTGGCAGACATTTTTGTTAAGGAAATATTCCGCATTCACGGAGTTCCTCTTTCCATCGTATCCGATCGAGGTACACAATTTGTCTCAAAATTTTGGCGAGCTTTCGCTCGCAGGATGGATATCACCCTCCATTTTTCGTCCGGGTATCATCCCCAAACTAATGGGCAAACCGAGAGAACGAACCAAACTCTGGAGCAATACCTCCGATGCTTCATCGCAGACAGCCAAGACAATTGGGTAGATTTACTTCCGTGGGCAGAGTTCTCCCATAACTCTTTAAAAGAACAGCTCCACGTTGAAATCCCCTTTTTTCATTAATTATGTTTTTCACCCGGGTCAGCTGCCCATCACCTCAGTTCCTTCTGGGGTTCCAGCGACCGATGACCGAATCAAGGATCTTCAGGAATCCTGGAAAGGATCCAAGAGGCTTTGAGAAATGCAACCCATAGACAAAAGGCACAGGCAGATCGTCACCGTCGTCAGGCACCAGTCTTCAAACCAGATAAGGTCTGGCTCTCCTCCAAGAACATTAGACTGAAGACTCCAAGCCACAAGCTGGCTCTCAGGTTCTTGGGTCCATTCTCAGTAATAGAATGGATCAATCCTGTGGCATATCGTCTGGAACTTCCTCCATCCATGAGGATACCCTCCGTGTCCCACGTGTCACTGCTGAAACCTGTGTTCCAGAGTTCACGGTTCCATAGGACACCGATTGACCCTAAACCAGTCATAGTTCAGGGGCAGGAAGAGTTCGAAATTCAGTCTATTCTGGATTCCAAGATAAAGAGATGTGCCAAAGGAGGCACCAAAGGTCCCTTCTAAGAGGCGCACAGCAAACCTTTATAATATAATTTGGTCAGGGGTGAATTGATATATACATAAAATAAAAAAGGTTTATTAAATAACTTCGTTAAAATCGTGTTGTGTAGTGTGATGTGTATGACACAGATAAAAACTATAGTACTACTCTGTTATCCTAGTCACTACCAATAGTGAACAATGCTAAAGTGATGGTTTCACACAGGTTGCACTCATATGAGAGCTTATCAGGATGTAAAGTGTTACTGCTTACAGCTGATTAATAAGTCCAGACTTAATAGTGTACATCCGTTGTTATCGGTGCTAAACTAGACATTGTAGACCTGAATAGGCAGGGGATAACTGCTGGCAGAGGATAGCCCGTAAGTAAGGCTCTCAATGGGCTAAAAACTGTGCTAGTGTTATTAACGTGGTCCCTGTAGGGTTCTGAAGGCAAAACACACAGCCAAAGAGGGTAAGTGAAATTAGCTGTTCTAGTGTTTAACCTCTTCGCGCATATATAGTTACTGCCAGATATTGTTTAAATGAATCAGATACCCAGCTGCATATAGTTAAGTGCATATGCAGGGAATGTGTATATGTTCTTTCTAAGAGGCTCCACTAGAAACGGATCAGGTATTTGTTATGGGTATATGCAGTATGGGGTATTCCCCTCTGTGTATTATCATATACCTGTAGTGTGCAATTACACTCCAGTGCTGGCAGAGTTCACGATGTCACACTGTACCGGACAGGCTTGCTACAAATAATGTTACTTTGTCACAAAAGGGGCAGAGTTTGAACAGGTAAGGTATAGATCTCTGCTGAGAAAGTTTCTAGGTCTGAACCCAGTATAGTTTCGTTGGAGTAGATCAAATGTCCAACTGCATATGGTTAAATGCTAGTTCTTAGGCAGAGGAGGTGTGTCTGTTTCCTCAGTACACAGTAAGTATTTCTGCTGAAAAACGGGTCAGGTTTTCACTGCAGGTATATACCCAGAGACGGGGTAAATATTCTGGATTCCAGGAGGACGAGGGGTTCGGTACAATACCTGGTTCACTAGAAGGGCTTTGGTCCAGAGGAAAGTTCTTGGGTACCCTACCATCAAATATATGCCCCCAGACTGCTTAGACTCTTTCACTCCAAATTTCCCCAAAAGCCATATTGGAGTCGCCCTGAGGCCGCTCCTCAAGGGGGGGTACTGTAAGGTCCGGGGGAACACCTCTCTCTAAAGGGGTTCCCCCCACGACTTTACTTACCTCCGCTCCAGCTCTGCCTCCTCGCCGCCGCGGGAAGCGGAGGGGAAGGAAGATCCTGATCTCGCACATGCGCGCGCACGGCCGAGGACCTTTACGTCCTCCCTCAGGGGGAGTTCCCGCCCCCAGCTGAGGCCGCGCGCGCCTCTCCCGCGCGGCGCACACGCCTGCTGCGCGTGCACCGCTCACAAGCTGCACATCTAGCACAGCTGTGGTAAGTTTCTCCCTACCAATCCCTATCTTCCCTGGGGCCACTCCCTCGTAACTCCCCCTCTCCCTATTGGTCCTTCCTCCTACTTATACCTTGCTCAGCCATTCATTCTTTGGCTGAGCATAGCTTTGTATGACCTGTGTTAACCACGGTCGTGCCTGCCTTAGTTCCTGTCTCTTTGTCTCCTTAGTGATCCCTTGTGTACCGAACCGGCCTGGCTGTGGACCCGCTCTGGACTTCTACCCTTGGTTTGTATCCTGACCTCCTGGACTCCCCAATCTCTTTACCTCGGCTTGCGGATTCCGACCTACCTCCCGGCTCTGGACCCCAGGCTTTCGGTACCACCTATCTTCTGGAATCTCCCTTCTCGTCTGGCGAGTATCTTACTTTATCTTATACTCCCAGACGCCTATTTTCCACTTTCCAGGCATGTCACCGTAGCTGTGGGTGCAGTTTGTTACCCATCTCACCTCAGTTTCGGGGTCCCTCCTTGTCCGTGGTGAGCACAGCGTAACACTTACAAAGTAATATTGCTTGGTAAATGTGGCTCTTTATGACCCATTTACTTGAATTGGGCAGTAGGGTATCTTCAAGCATACGTGTTTTATTGACTAGAACAGTGTTTCCCAAACTGTGCGCCGCGGCACCCTGGTGCGCTGCGGCTTGGCTAGAGGGGCGCCGCGATCAGGGCCGCCAGCAGCGGGAAACAAGGGCTGCTACAGTAGTTAACTTAAAAAAAAAAAAAAAACCTCTGAGGGGAAGCAGAGGAGCGGTCACGTGACCGCTCCCATCCAATGGGGCTGCAGCCTGCCCGGCATTGCAACTACAGAGCCACCAGACAGAGGCAGCACCAAGGGGGGGGGGGGTGTGTGTGTGAAAAACGGGCTGCAGGGTGTGTGTGTGTGTGTGTGTGAGAAAAACGGGCTGCAGGGTGTATGTGTGTATATATGTATATATGTGTGGTGTGTGTGTGGTGTGTGTATGTATGTATATATATATATATATATATATATGTATA
Organism: Ascaphus truei; assembly: GCF_040206685.1. Classification (NCBI taxonomy): domain Eukaryota; kingdom Metazoa; phylum Chordata; class Amphibia; order Anura; family Ascaphidae; genus Ascaphus; species Ascaphus truei. The sequence goes on along the minus strand of NC_134490.1, from coordinate 21,604,676 downwards.
TATATATATATATATATATATATATGTGTGTGGTGTATATATGTGTGTGTGATGTGTGATGTGTGTGCGTGTGAGAGAGAGAGGTCAGAGAGAGAGAGAGGTCAGAGAGAGAGAGAGGTCAGAGAGAGAGAGTGAGGTCAGAGAGAGAGTGAGGTCAGAGAGAGAGTGAGGTCAGAGAGAGTGAGAGTGTGTGAGAGTGTCTGAGAGAGACACCAACTGCGCACTGCAACTGTTAGGTATGTATATACACCTTTGTTTTTACTTTGGTGGCCGCGTAAAAATCCTGATCGCCTTGGGGAGCCTTGAACCGAAAAAGTTTGGGAACCACTGGACTAGAACATCTTCATAAATATGGCCCAATTTCCTACTAGCATTAATTTATGCTACCTATGCAAAACCTATGTGGTAGTGATACCTTGAACTTGAGTACTGTGTAAGGTTCGGGTTGCTCTTCCCAGAAGAACATAAAGCCACTCACAGAAGAGCATATTAAATGGAGTGCATGAATATACAAGGGTTTATGAGAAACAAAATACATTAGGCTTTGTCCCCACTGGCGTTGAGCGCGCTCATGCTTGGATAGCTCTCCAATCATGAGCGCCGGTTGTCCTTAAAATTTTCGCAAGCGCTCGTGGGGGGGGGGGGGGGGAGGGGGAGGGAGGCAACGCTGTAGGGGAAGCTGAGCACGCTAGAAAGTTTTAAAAAATTGTTTACTTAAGCGCCGAGCATGTGTGCCCGCGCATATGCGCGCGAGCATTGCGTGAGCGGGGACTTGCATATATATATATGTATATAACATATATATATATATATATATATACAGTGTTCGACAAACCTATACATTTGCTCGCCCCGGGCGAGTGGATTTAACCCCCGGGCGAGTAAATATTGGCCCAAGCAGCACACGTTTGGTACTAGGTGGCGAGTAGATTTTTTTGTGTGGCGAGTAGATTTTTTGGTGATTTGTCAACCACTATATATATATATATATATATATATATATATATATATATATATATATATGCAAGTCACCTCGCCAAGCATTGCCCGCTCAGCGCTAGCGGGGACGCAGCCTTAGGTATAATATGTATACATGTGAGAAAGTATAAGAAGTAGGAGGGTTATGATAGAGGCTCCCATGTACTTGAAGCATAGACATAAGAGAGGCAGACATGTCAACTCAATGGTTTTCTGGAAGTTTCACAGGTCTGATTTTTAGCATCACCCGTCTCTCAATTTTCTTTGGTCTAGAACACCAATATCTCACTAATGTATTTTCTTGGAGGCCTGCCATAGAAATGACTCCCCGTGTATAGAAGAGTCCAGCTTCACTCAAATGCATGGGACCTAGGTCTTCTCTAGCACAGGGACGCGCAGGGCCATCTTAACAACATTAGGGGCCCCCGGGCAAAGCAGTGCACGGGGCCCTGCCTACCTACACTGTCAATCCCAGCCTCCCACGCGCTCACTAGCAGCAGCAGGCACCGAAAGTGCTGCACTGCTAGGCTGCGAGCGGTTGTGAAGCGAGCCGGGGTGCCGGGCGGGGGGAGAGAGCGCGGAGCGGTAGTGCCGGGCGGGGGGAGTGCGAGCCGGGGTGCCGGGCGGGGGGGAGAGAGCGCGGAGCGGTAGTGCCGGGCGGGGGGAGTGCGAGCCGGGGTGCCGGGCGGGGGGAGTGTGAGCCGGGGTGCCGGGCGGGGGGAGAGCAAGCGGAGCTGTGGTGCTGGGCGGTGGGAGAGCACTGGTTGGCACGCAGGGGCTGGGCGCGTAGGGCCCCCCTATGCTGTGGGGCCCCCGGGCAACTGCCCATACGTTAAGACGGCCCTGGGGACACGGCTTCACAGCATATTGTATAAGGGGCGTAAAGCAAAGGATTTATAGAACAAGGTTCATGATGTCACTTTTTAAAGTACAATCTGCATGTACAGTACAGCTTATTTTTTTTTTTTGCAACATGTACAATTTGAAGCCGCAATAAACAAGACAATGGCTGTGCACAGCACAATATCGAGGGGCTGGGCCCAGATCGACGCAATAAAATGTGGATTTAGTAGCACAAAACAAGCATGATGAGGTTAATGGTTCTCTAACACATTTCGCACCTCTCTTTTACTGTTCCCTGTGATCATCGGTCTTTGCCCCTTCATTTCCAGCATATGCCTTATCTTTGAGTGACATCACATTCATTTGAGCCTTTGTACCATTCAAAAAACGTTATTATTGACCACATGGTCCTCATGGAAAATAGTTCCCAAAAATATTTAAATCATATGAACAGTCAACATTGATATAGATATCGTCATTACCACAGGATTTTGAGGCACTGATTTTGGATTTGTTTCCTTAAAGTTTTCTCTTAAATACTGTTTAATGTTTGCATATTCTTGTGACTGCCTTTACAAACAGGTAAGGTGGTTGGTGGGAAGAGTTTCTGTAGAGATGTAACTCTCAGGCTGATAAAATATATTCTGCTTTGAACCTGCCATGCTTCCTGTAATAGACAAAAGTAATATTAGAAATGATGGGGGTTATTCATTTAAGAAGCTGTGTGCACCGTGGCCTGGGGGTGGTTGATAATTTAGTAGAACTGCCTAAGAATTCTTTATAATGAATCAGAAAAGCTTCTGCTTTTCACTTTGTTAGTTGCAATTTTATTTCTCTGTAATAGAGATTTCAAATATACTAATGCTGTAGCAAGAAACATCAGAATTCAGGAAGCACTCTAGATTTTCACCGCAGGCAAACTTTGGGTTATTCTTCTTAAATATTAAGTTCCTTAAGACAAACATATCATTAGCTCATAGAAATGATGGATTCATATTCTCAAACACTTGTCAGCTTGGTGTCTGAATGTATAAAGAACACCGCTTTACATATTTAAGTTTTTCTGCTGCTTAAATGTTTAGTATTCTGAACATAAAATATATCATTAAAATAATTATAATTTTTTTTTAAAGGTAGAATACATCACTTATTTGGATGTGTAACATGTTTTCTTCTTCCTGGTAGCATGGTCCACTGTATCATTATACACATGCTCACCCCAAATCTCTCTTTAGGGAAAAACGGGACTTCAAATGTAATGCCTGAAGAACAGGGTATTAATGCCCAATAATGCCTTCTTGCTGTGTGGATTATAACTATTATGTGCTAACCAACAGTCCTGGGGCTGTCTCTCTTGGGCCCTGGTCCTGTTTTTTTGCATTTCCTCTCTCTCTTCTCCCTTGTCTCAGGTAGATTGTTCCAGTTGTGAAGCGTACGGTAAGGGGAGGTGCGGACAGATTCTTTGTTGAACCTTTTGGAGTTAGATCTCAGATGATAAGTGCTGCATGTGGTAGGGGTGAGGAGCTTGTTCAGATAGACTGGTAGCCTTCCCAGAAAATATTTGAAGGCAAGACAGAAAAAATGAACTTTACACCTAGACTCCAGTTATGGCCAATCTAGCTCTTTGTGCATTTCGCGGTGATGTGTATTGTAGTTACATTGGAGGACGAAGGGTCATATTGAGTTGTAGAGGGAGTCTAGTTTTCCAAGGTGCGTTTGGGATGCTGTACCATATTCTATGTCCCCATTGTCTATAATTGGCACTACTGTAGGTATCAATGTGCAACCCAAATGTTAAATGGGAGTCATACCATATGCCCAGATATTTAAAACTAGTGGCGGGCTAGAATGGTATTAGAGATTTTTTGGGAAATCCACTTTTCAAGTCTCGAAAAATCAGATTCAAGTATGTGTCCAGGGTCAGAGAGGCTAGGGCTGCTTGGAAGAAGTTTGACTGCCATCGGCCACCATAGTTTCAAGGAAGCAGCCCGTCTACGGTCCTACGATCCGGACGCGGACCTGGGAATCCATTGCAGCTTGAGGCAGAAAGAAGCGTTGACGAGCCTAAACGTGCGGTTTTTACTGTGAGCGTACAGAAACGTACTTGTTTTTACTAATAAATTGTTGTTTAACCGATTCGCACTATTTCTGTTACCCTATGACATCACACTGAGGGGACGCAGGGAGACAGAGGATACCTCAGAGTTACCCAGATCAGCCCAGCATGATAAGCAGTCACTCATACATGGCCATGTGAGTGGTATTTATTTATATAATTCTCCAACATTTACCCCAATGATTCACCCATCGTTTGGCACCAACCCCGGCTATCTTTCTATCTTATGGTTACATACGGAAGGAACGCAGGGATCCTGTGCCAGAAAGAAGTGGAAGTTCAGCGAGCTACAGAGTATCATAGACTCCCGTGTGTTACATTATATAGGGAGCGCCCCAGATATCTTTGTTATTCATTAACACAAAGGTAGGTAACTTTGCATGAAGCTGTGGTAAGTCCAGTTGGTGTACGCATTGAGCAGATAGCAGATGGGTGCTTTTTGGCTGCCACTGGAAGTGTGCTGTTTGGCAGTGCATACACATACAGGCTCCTGACAGCAGCACTGAATCATCGATCTCATTATGCTTCATTCATTTAATCCTTTAGGCACTTTTACATATTTCACTATGTTCAGTCCACAGGTTAAGAAATAATATACATTTAGTATAGGTACAGTACCTGCTGAAATTGAGATTACCTTGATGGGGTTAGCAGGTGTGATCAAAAGGTGCAACTAAACGGCTCATTTGTTATTAGATGGAGGATCAAAATGTAGAATGTCATTAAAATTGAAAGCCAATTTGGGAGCGCAGGGTTTGTATATTTGTTGTCCATAAATGTACGCCCATTTATTTTCCTAGCTCCATGCTCCATACAGGGAGGAGGGCAGGACTTGTCTATTTGTTTTCCTGACAGTATGAAGTCCACGTATAGGCAGGAATACACTCCAGGCATGCATGTAAAGTGCATGTGTGTAGAGACACAGATAAGGGGCAAAATAAAAAATAAATTAAACCTAGGAGAGGCACGAAAGAAGCCGTGATAGAAGCATGTGGTCCTATGAAGTCAACGTGTGGGAAATGGCCTAAGGGCAAAGGTGCATTATTTATTTGCAGTACAGGTAGTCCTCGCTATCCAACGTTTCACTTTACAACGAATGGCATATCCAACGCAACCCCTAGGGGCGGTTTTTCGACGCCGGAATGAGTTATCCGACGCTTGAATGCGTTATCCAACTCTCACCACCACTGATTAACATGGGACTTACTTTACAACGGTTTTATTATCCAACGCTACTTCCAGAACGGATTCCGTTGGATAACCGAGGACTGCCTGTATACATTATTACCTGAAGTGGTTTACATGTTCAGAAATACAGAAAGTGAAATATAGGTGCGTAAATATCTTTGCAAGCTGCAAAGTATTTTATCAGTCATCTTTTTTTTATGAGGTATACAGATGCTGAAATAAATTTATATTGATGAGGATTATATTGATGTGTGTATATCTTACACTCACTCTCGCACACTCACGGGTGGCTCAATGCTCAAAAGCCTTTCATTTCCTGATTGAGTGACATCATGTGTTCAGGATATAAAGTCAATCAGTGGTTGATGAGCAGACACGCCTCTGATGAGGCCTTCCTGGCGAAACGCTGCGTTGGGTGTCTTTATTAACCGTCTCCTGCTTCAGCAAGTCAGCTGTGTTCCGGTCGAGCTGTGTGTGGGCTGTGCTGTGTTTGCGCCGGGGAGTCAGCGTATGGAATTGCTTTGTGCAGACAGTGAACTGTGTAGGTCTCCATATTATGGCTCTGTTTGCTGCATGTCGCGAGTTAACCCCTTATCTACGTGGACTGCATGGATTTACCTGCGTATACTGCGGGTTCATGTAACTATGCTGCTGTATGTGGGGCTTACCTAGGGATTCGCTGGCGTCCATTAGACACCTCAGCGCTCATTTGAGACCCCCATTGACTCAGCTAGTGACACTAATCACCACTTATTCTGGGAGGAAGTGCTGCAGTTTGGATTTAGGTTGAACAGTATTTCATTCAGCAAATCTACAGGAGTGGTCTGTACAAGCATGGGACTTTATATACTTCCTGATACTGGTTTCTATGTATCCACCCTTGTACATTGTTGCCAATTAGGGTTACGGTCTTTGCAGCAGCATTTACTATTCTCTCCCAGTATTTAATACTTTACTTAGTAGCTATAATCATTACTATTTGTATCTATCTGCAATTGCTACTTTCCACCAGGGTTTACTATGCATTGTTTTTGCTAATTAATACCTGTACTCTCATAAATGCATTTACTTCAACCCTGTTCTGAGGTGCACTCTTGCCTTTATCTAACCGGCTGGACAGCCATCCCAGTTTTCAGGAGAGGTTATATTCTGACCCTTCCCGGACCTTAAGGATTTACTGTGAGGTTATAGTACCCGTTGAACCTTCTGGGGTACTTTTTCTGTCGAGTGGGAACTGTACTATTATGTGATACTTCTTGGTACCCTACCACACACATTTTTGCTGACATTACTGTTTTCTGACTTTAGCATTTTGGAGATGGTCTACTTTATATATGTTTTTTTAGTATTTACCATTTTTATTATGTTTGTTTGACCATTGATTGTATATTTAATACATTTTGTATTTTTCCTACCCGCCCTGAGTGTCCCGTCATGGAGTTTCTGTGAATCTTGTTTTTCAAGATTTACTTTCTTTTTGGGTTTTCCCTTATTGTACTTATCTTATTAGCAAAACAGCTGGCGACTTACTGGCCAGTGGTGAAAGTGGCTGCGGTGAAGGTTCCCTCGTGCAGCCAAACGCTGGTACTCACATCATCGCGTCAAAACGGCTGCGACCAACTGTTCGATTCTATTCCCAGCTACTGCCCCTCAAACATTTCCTTACCTTCTCTTATTTTAGCTTGTCCTTATAACCCTTTCCATGACCTTCAGTGTTTTTATCATATTGGTTTACTGTAAGTGAATAACCAGCACACTGCGGCTTCCCTTTTTCTGGCTAACCTTATGACCTTAGCCTCTTCTGACTGGTTAATACCCACCTGATAAATGTACAGTGCTTGCTGACATTTTGCACAGACCAATTTAGATCAATGAAAGTCTTCATGTCCAAACATAAGTTGCAGTGATTCTAGACACCAAAGGAAGTTCCACATATGTCCAAGAGCCCTCAAAATGTTGAAAATAATCTATAGAAAATGTAATATTGCTCCAGAACACTATAGACTCGCATAAGAATAATGATCAGGATGAAATGGTGAATGTAATTATTAGCAATTTGTAGAAAACAACATTTTTACCGACTGAGAGAGCACTTAATAATAATCATAAAGACCCATTTCCTGTAATGTTAACAGGAAATTGAATTTTTTCTTTAAATCTGCCTAATTGGTGAATTTCTCCTAACCACCTAGTAGGCGTTCTCCATATGTCAGGAGCCAGAGACTTTGACATAACGGCTTTTACAGGAAGATGTATCAGGGCAATTTAAAAGCAAAACTGACATGAAATGCACAATTTTCATTCAGCCACTTACCATCAATTTTGCTTGCAATGTGGGGAGTGTCAATAGGAGGAGTTACATAATTCACATGTAATGGGATCTTTCAAATTCTGCATCCGTGGGTCATTTGTTTTCACCTTTTACTAGCATCAGGCAATCTTCCAGTTCTAATGTGGTCTAGTCTCTCTTAAGATTGATGCAGCCGCAAGAAGAAAATGGCAGTATCAGAGCACTCAAAAGCTTTCCTTGAGTTGATACATCATCTTCTTGGTCTGTAACTTACACTACACTTAACCTTTCCAGAGGACAATATTTTACAAATTGCACGTCCTACTTTGTAACCGCTAGAACTGAAATAATTTGTTATTTGATTAAAACAATATCAGCAGTTTTCCCTGGGCATATCCGTAATCTAATGTTAGTATTTTTAGAGAGTAAACACACAGAATACCAGCAAGCTCAAAAAAACAAAACATACCACATATATATATATTTTAAGTGTCAATAGGAGTGCTACTGGCAGTGGCCAAATGTATACAACAATAGACAGAGAAGCCCAACGCTACATCCAATATTACAAAAATACCCAGTGAAATACCTAAATATTCTCCTGAAAAAGGGTAATTTAGTTAAACCCTTTGGCCAAAGCATGATAAAACTGCAAACCACATCAAGGCTCGACCAAATTTGCAGGTCCTAACACTACCTGATTAAAATTCTTATTTGCCTCTATAATTAGAGGAAGAATGATCACATTGTATCTGTTCAAACCCAGCAACATGAAAAAGACCAGCTTACTTGGAAAGTGGAGAGTGGCGAGCTTAAACCCTTGGGAGAGGGGCCACTAACCTCCAATACAGCTGAGACCAGCTGGAAAAAGTTAATAAACACAGAATCCCAGCAAGCTGGAAAAAAAAAACATACCACATAATATTTATATATGTATATAAGTGTCAAAAGGAGTTATACTGGGCATGGCTAAATGTATACAACAAGAGACAGACAAGCCCAAAGCTACATGCAATATGACAAACATACAGTGAAATACAAATATATTCTCTTGAAAAAGGGTTATTTAGTTAAACCTTTTCAAGAGAATATATAGGTATTTCACTGTATATTTTTGTCATATTGGAATGTAGCTTTGGGCTTCTCTGTCTTTTGTTGTATTTTTAGAGAGTATGTATCTATATATCTCTTCCCACAAGATGCACAGGATTAGGGCTGAAGGAGCGGCACAGTGAGTAAAGGCATGGAATTTGTATCAGCTGACCACTCCTTCTGACCTTGAACAAGTCACTTTATCTCTCTATGCCTCAGACACCAAAATCATAGATTGTAAACGCATCTAGACAGGGACTGTGTCTGTATAATTCCTATTCCTTGCTGAGACTTGAAAATTGGATTTCCCAATACAAACTGTTTTTAAACACTGGCAAAACTGTAACAATGGTATTTGGGACCAATGCTAAATTTCTAAAGCTTCTAACGAATGAGCTCCAGATCACAACTAACGCTAATACCATCCTAGCCCGTTACTAGTTTTAAATACTTGGTTTGACTCCCATTTAACATTTGGGATGCACATTGATACCTTGACATCCAAAACCTAGGCCAAACTAGGTGTACTTTATACTGTAGGAACAAATCCTCCCTACGTCTGCTGGTCATAAAGTGCATTGCACAGCAGACGCTAATGCCAATTATAGACTATGGGCAAGCACTATATGGTAAAGCACCACAAACTCACCTTAGTAAACTAGACACCCGCTACAATTCAATATGCCGCTTTGTCCTCCAATGTAACTACAACACCAATCACTGCGAAATGCTCAAAGAACTAGATTGGTCATCACATGAGTCTAGGCGCAAATTAATCTTTCCTGTCCTGCCTTCAAATACTTTCTGGGCAAGCATCCGGTCTATCTGAACAAGCTCCTCACCCGTACCACATGCAGCACTTATCATTTGAGATCAGACTCCAAAAGACTGTTCATGGTCCCAAGGTTCAACAAAGTATCCGGCTGCTCCCCCTTCTCTTACTGTGCACCCCCACAACTGGAACAATCTACCTGAGACTATCAAAGCCGTCACCGGTCTAACTTCTTTCAAACTAAACCTATTTCACATTTTAATCTGGTCTGTAACTGTTACATACGCCTAAAGATGTATTATCTTTATAGACATATGCACAGTTAAAGTATAACCCTGTTCACTTAATGTAACTACTGTATACTGGAACCTGGGGCACGTGTGATGTATGAATAGCTCCAGTTAGCTTTAACTCTGCCCTCTTTCCAAAGCACACCAAGTCCTGTTATATTTTCTTCACTTTATTAGGAAAGCAGCAGTAAATACAGGCACTTGTGGATGTGATGTTGTGTTGGGAGAGTGTTTCTCTGTGGATGCCTTGTAGTTAAGGGCAGGTAAAAAAGGATTGGGCCTTGCCAGAGGAGTGTAACATGAAACGTACTCACTCAGCCAAAGTCAGGAAGTAAAAGAAAGAGGGTCCTGCTTGTGACACAGGAATAGGGGCAGGCTAAACCAACTGTCAGCAGGGACAGGGGGGAATGGTAAAGTCCAATACCTAGGAGGACTGGAGATGTTGCCAGGGCAACCAGAGTACTGGCAGACTGGAATGAAAAGGCAACATAGTGATACATCACACAGGCACAGTGTGTGTGTGAGGAACAAATGCATGCAGCTGAACTGAAGGAGCTGACAAGCAGAAGAGGGGTCAAACAGAAATATGATTCTTGTTCCATGACAGTAAGTATGTATTTGTAACCATTTATTGTCATTATAACTCTGTGCCCAGGACATACTTGAAAACAAGAGGTAACTCTCAATGTATTACTTCCTAATAAAACATTTTATAATTTTTTTTTTTTAAAGTGCTGCGTACTGCGCGCTACACTGTAATTGTGAAGCGCTTTGAGTCCCATTGGGAGAAAAGCATTATATGACATGAAGTTGTTTTTTATTATTATTATTAGATAGAAACATACAACACAGTTAGCCGCTGTAATGGCTGAATCGGGGCTTAGCTCAAATAGTTTGCGGACCCCTGCCTTAATGCATACTGTTTTGAGTAAAGTGTGAGGCTGCTACTTTTGATCAAATACAAGGTCCTATTAAACAAAACAAAAAAAGGCAGTGTTTAAAGAGACACATTTCTACATTGTACGGTATCTTGTATTGAAACACCTGTGACGTTCTTGGCATGCTTGGGCACAGATACTGTACTGTGTTCAATGCGCCACCAGCCCTATGCAATAAATGAGTCTTACTGTAATGCTGTAGCAAGATTTACTGTTTTCTGTGTGGAACAAAACCAACTGTAAATCCCTGGTATTTATTTGCAATTTGTGGCACCGTGATCGCTACAGAGTATCACAATCATAGTGTGTAGCATTTGTTTAGTCGTTGCGCGGACATAGGTGAAGATATTCAGCACATCATCTGGCGGACACAGATACTGAATTGCAATTACAAAAATAACCCCACATATAATTCTGCCGGCTGTCCATAGTTGAGCCGCAGACTACCAAAGTGTTTATGTGGTTGTAATCTCGCGCCTTGTCCTGTTCATGCGGCTGTAATCTCGCGCCTTGTCCTGTTCCTGCGGCTGTAATCTCGCACCTTGTCCTGTTCATGCGGCTGTAATCTCGCACCTTGTCCTGTTCATGTGGCTGTAATCTCGCACCTTGTCCTGTTCATGCGGCTGTAATCTCGCACCTTGTCCTGTTCATGTGGCTGTAATCTCGCACCTTGTCCTGTTCATGCGGCTGTAATCTCGCACCTTGTCCTGTTCCTGTGGCTGTAATCTCGCACCTTGTCCTGTTCATGCGGCTGTAATCTCGCACCTTGTCCTGTTCATGTGGCTGTACTCTCACACCTTGTCCTGTTCATGTGGCTGTACTCTCACACCTTGTCCTGTTCATGCGGCTGTAATCTTGAATTTTTCACGTTCATGTGGCTGTAATCTCACACCTTGTCCTGTTCATGTGGCTGTACTTTCACACCTTGTCCTGTTCATGTGGCTGTACTCTCACACCTTGTCCTGTTCATGCGGCTGTAATCTTGAATTTTTCACGTTCATGTGGCTGTAATCTCGCACCTTGTCCTGTTCATGTGGCTGTAATCTCGCACCTTGTCCTGTTCATGCGGCTGTAATCTTGAATTTTTCACGTTCATGCGGCTGTAATTTCGCACATTGTCGCGTTCATGCTGCTGTAATCTCGCACCTTGTAACGGTCATGCGGCTGTAATCTCTCACTTGTTGTGGTGATGTTGATGTAATCCCGTACCTTGTCGCGGTCATGCGGCACGCTGTCATGTTCATGTGGCTGTAATCTCGCACCTTGTCGCATTCATACGGCTGTAATCTCGCATTTTGTCACGGTCATGCAGCTGTAATCTCGCACCTTGTCACGTTCATATGGCTGTAATCTCGCACTTTGTCGCATTCATACGGCTGTAATCTCTCACCTTGTCCCGGTCATGCAGCTGTAATCTCGCAATCGATGAAGAGAACAGGTGCGCAAATCTCATCAGGACATGGAAGAAAGGAAATGAAGACACCAAAATAGTGCAATATTGTCAAACAACAATGTGACCAATGTTGAAGATTCTATAAAATTTGCACTCACGTATTCAACGTGGTATAAGAGCGTTGTGGTTGTTATAAATTACCAACTTTTTTATCCAGATGCATACTCCGGATCAACACCAATAATGTTCCATACGAAAGGAAGGGAAATCCACATACAGAGAAGAAAAAGCAAAATAGTATAATACTGCTTTTAATATTAAAAACACAAAGTATTCCACATACATAAGTGTCTTTTATATAATCTTCAACATTTGTCACATTGTTGTTTGACAATATTGCACTATTTTGGTGTCTTCATTTCCTTTCTTCCATGTCCTGATGAGATTTGCGCACCTGTTTTCTTCATCGATTGCTGGTTGGATTTGGTCTGAGTCCTGTATCGGGAGCTGCACTCTTTAAGGACAGTATATAAATTGTTTATTGCTATTTTTGTTTAAAGTGGTGTTATTTGCGCTTAATTTTTTGTATCACAGCTGTAATCTCGCACCTTGTCACTGATTTGCGGCTGTAATCTCACACTTTGTCCTGTTCATGCGGCTGTAATCTCGCACTTTGTTGTGTTCATGTGGCTATAATTTTGCACCTTGTCACGGTCATGCTTCTGTAATCTCGCACCTTGTCACGGTCATGCAGCTGTAATCTCGCACTTTATCACGGTCATACGGCTGTAATCTCACACTTTGTCCTGTTCATGCGGCTGTAATCTCACACCTTGTTGTGTTGATGTGGCTATAATTTTGCACTTTGTCGCGTTCATGATGTAATCTCGCACCTTGTCCAGTTCATGCGGCTGTAATCTTGCATTTTTCACGTTCATGCGGCTGTAATTTTGCACCTTGTCACGGTCATGCTGCTGTAATCTCACACTTTGTAACAGTCATGCGGCTGTAATCTCGCACTTTGTCATGTTCATGTAATCTCGCACCTAGTTGCGTTCATGGAGCTGTAATCTCGCACTTTGTTGTGGTCATGCTGATGTAATCTCGCACTTTGTCATGGTCATGCTGCTGTAATCTCACACCTTGTCGCTGTCATGCTGCTGTAATCTCGCACTTTATCACGGTCATGCGGCTGTAATCTCACACTTTGTCCTGTTCATGCGGCTGTAATCTCGCACCTTGTTGTGCTCATGTGGCTATAATTTTGCACCTTTTCGCGTTCATGTAATCTCGCACTTTGTCGTGGTCATGTGGCTGTAATCTCACACCTTGTAATGGTCAAGCGGCTGTAATCTCACACTTTGTCCTGTTCATGCGGCTGTAATCTCGCACCTTGTTGTGCTCATGTGGCTATAATTTTGCACCTTTTCGCGTTCATGTAATCTCGCACTTTGTCGTGGTCATGTGGCTGTAATCTCACACCTTGTAATGGTCAAGCGGCTGTAATCTCGCATTTTGTCGTGGTCATCCTGCTGTAATCCAGCACTTTGTCGCTGTCAAGCTGCTGTAATCTCGCACCTTGTCGCGGTCATGCAGCTGTAACATCTCGCACCTTGTCCTGTTCATGCGGCTGTAATCTCGCACGTTGTTGTGTTCATGCGGCTGTAATCTCGCACTTTGTCACGGTCGTGCAGCTGTAATCTGGCACCTTGTTGTGTTCATGTGGCTGTAATCTCGCACGTTGTTGTGTTCATGCGACTGTAATCTCGCACCTTGTCGCGTTCATACTGCTGTAATCTCGCACCTTGTCGCGTTCATACTGCTGCAATCTCGCACCTTCTCGCTGTCATGGAGCTGTAATTTCGCACTTTGTCGCGATCATGCTGCTGTAATGTCACACTTTGTCGTGGTCATGCTACTGTAATCTCGCACCTTGCCGCGGTCATGCAGCTGTAAAATCTCGCACCTTGTCCTGTTCATGCGGCTGTAATCTCGCACGTTGTTGTGTTCATGCGGCTGTAATCTCGCACCTTGTCGCGGTCATGCTTCTGTAATCTCGCACCTTGTCACGGTCATGCAGCTGTAATCTCGCACTTTATCACGGTCATACGGCTGTAATCTCACACTTTGTCCTGTTCATGCGGCTGTAAACTCACACTTTGTTGTGTTGATGTGGCTATAATTTTGCACTTTGTCGCGTTCATGATGTAATCTCGCACTTTGTTGTGGTCATGTGGCTGTAATTTCACACCTTGTAACGGTTATGCGGCTGTAATCCAGCACTTTGTCGCTGTCATGCTGCTGTAATCTCGCACCTTGTCTCGGTCATGCTGCTGTAATCTCGCACCTTGTCGCGGTCATGCTGCTATAATCTCGCACCTTGTCGCAGTCATGCTGCTGTAATCTCGCACTTTGTCACGGTCATGCTGTTGTAATCTCGCACCTTGTCATGGTCATGCTGCTGTAATCTCGCACCTTGTCGCGGTCATGCTGCTGTAATCTCGCACTTTGTCACAGTCATGCTGCTGTAATCTCGCACCTTGTCACAGGCATGCTGCTGTAATCTCGCAGTTTGTTGCGGTCATGCAGCTGTAATTTCGCACCTTGTCACGGTCATGCTGCTGTAATCTCCCTTCTTGTCTCGGTCATGCTGCTGTAATCTCGCACCTCGTCGCAGTCATGCTGCTGTAATCTCGCACTTTGTTGCAGTCATGCGGCTGTAATCTCGCACCTTGTCACGGTCATGCTGCTGTAATCTCGCACCTTGTCACGGTCATGCTGCTGTAATCTCGCACCTCGTCGCAGTCATGCTGCTGTAATCTCGCACTTTGTCGCAGTCATGCAGCTGTAATCTCGCACCTTGTCACGGTCATGCTGCTGTAATTCTCGCACCTTGACACAGTCATGCTGCTGTAATCTTGCACCTCGTCACGGTCATGCTGCTGTAATCTCGCACCTCATCGCGGTCATCCTGCTGTAATCTCGCACCTTGTCGCGGTCATGCTGCTGTAATCTCGCACCTCGTCGCGGTCATGCTGCTGTAATCTCGCACCTCGTCGCGGTCATGCTGCTTTAATCTCGAACCTTGTCGCAGTCATGCTGCTGTAATCTCGAACCTTGTCGCAGTCACGCAGCTGTAATCTCGCACTTTGTCACGGTCATGCTGCTGTAATCTCGCACCTTGTCGCGGTCATGCTGCTGTAATCTCGCACCTCATCGCGGTCATGCTGCTTTAATCTCGAACCTTGTCGCAGTCATGCTGCTGTAATCTCGAACCTTGTCGCAGTCACGCAGCTGTAATCTCGCACCTTGTCTCGGTCATGCTGCTGTAATCTCGCACCTCGTCGCGGTCATGCTGCTGTAATCTCACACCTCGTCGCAGTCATGCTGCTCTAATCTCAAACCTTGTCGCGGTTATGCAGCTGTAATCTCGCACTTTGTTGCGGTCATGCTTCTGTAATATCGCACCTTGTCGCGGTCATGCAGCTGTAATCTCGCACCTTGTCGCGGTCATGCTGCTGTTATCTCGCACCTTGTTGCAGTCATGCAGCTGTAAACTCGCACCTTGTCATGGTCATGCTGCTGTAATCTTGCACTTTGTCACGGTCATGCTGCTCTTATCTCGCACCTTGTTGCAGTCATGCTGCTGTAATCTCACACCTCGTCGCAGTCATGCTGCTCTAATCTCAAACCTTGTCGCGGTTATGCAGCTGTAATCTCGCACTTTGTTGCGGTCATGCTTCTGTAATATCGCACCTTGTCGCGGTCATGCAGCTGTAATCTCGCACCTTGTCGCGGTCATGCTGCTGTTATCTCGCACCTTGTTGCAGTCATGCAGCTGTAAACTCGCACCTTGTCATGGTCATGCTGCTGTAATCTTGCACTTTGTCACGGTCATGCTGCTCTTATCTCGCACCTTGTTGCAGTCATGCTGCTGGAATCTCGCACCTTGTCGCATTCATGCTGCTGTAATCTTGCACTTTGTCACGGTCATGCTGCTGTAATCTCACACCTTGTCGCTGTCATGGTGCTGTAATCTCGCAGTTTGTTGCATTCAAGGGAACAGTAAATGTTGCTACATCTGTATCTGTTTGCCCTTGCTTGTCCTTATTTGGTATGTGACTCTGTGTACTGTAGTTTACATCTCTCTGTACCCAATTGTGACTTCATCACCCTGTGAAAAACATAAACAGTAAAATCATCTGGGCAGGGATTGTGTCTGTAAAAATTCCTACAGTGCTCTGTGAAGCGCTTTGAGTCCCAGAAAAGTGCTATATAAAATAACGTTGTTGTACCGCGCTGCGGAATATGTTAGTGCTGTAGAAATAAACATTAATGTAGGTACAATGTGTTATAGCAGGGATGCGCGAACTGGAGGGTGCGAGATTATCTGCGGGGGGCGCGGGGTTTACAGAGGCTCCGCGCGCCTCCCGAAGGCACTTAAATTAAGTGCCGGGGAAGCGGCGAAGGCCTCTGTAGACCTCACTTACCTTGGTTCAGTCGGCTTCTGGAGACGCATCGCCATGGGGTCATGTGACGTTGCGTAGCTATGACAACATGACGTCATGACGCCCACAACCAAGGTAAGGGGGGGGCACACGGGAGGAGGACAGCCGGCGGAGGGCGCAGGGGGAAAAGATTGCGCTCCCCTGTGTTATAGCATAACTGCGCAAAGTTGATCAAAACTGAAAAAGCCAAAGTATTTTTTAAAGCGGCGGTGCCACAGTTCATCAGTGTAATTTGTTTCCTATGAAAGATTCAACCTTTAACGTAACAATTTTTGTTATTTGTGGCCTGTGAAAAATGAATGTTTCCTTTTTCTTCACGTCTGCTTAATTCATGCATCTTATCTAACAATGTCCCCCTCTTTGACTAATGATGGCACCTTTTAAGAACAACTAATAAGAACAATAACGTTTATAACAATTGGACTCATTACCAAAATACATTCGATTAAGATTTTTTTTTTTAAAAACAATGTTTTGCATGGGTTTTTTCAATTAAAATGTTAAAAATCAAAACATTAAAAAAAAAAAAAAAAAAAAAAGAAAGCAACTTGCACTGTGATTTACTTAAAGGTGGCAATCCTGTATATTTAACTATTAAAAACAGCTTTACCAACGCCGAACTACAAGTATGGCTGCATGGGTCACCAAAAGAAATCCACTTTTCTATTGGCTGCTGGAGAGAGCCCTGACCATTTTGTGTCTTACTGGTTTGCTTGGTTGTCAACCAGCTCATCGCACGGGAACCGGGTGGTCTTCAGACAGCGAGGGGCCACGGATTAGCTACAAAGGTATCCCCTGTTTAGGCAGGCAGAAGAAAGCAGGTAAGCTGCTGCTTAGAACAGGCCCATGCCCTTCGTTCAGTTTGGCCAAAGCAAAGACTGCCCTGTGAAGATGTGAACCTTCACTTTCAAGGTTTGGGTTCATGCAGTTGATCACTTGCTGTGCTCCAGAGTAACTGCTCGCTGTGCTTTATGAGTGTGCAGTTATCTGTGAAGGTTTGTACTTTTCCCTGAAATACACGGCAGTTAAATAATTAAAAAGCCTCGCAGAACGTCAACATGATTCCTTTAACAGTAATTGTTGCTCATCATTAATGCATTGAAAAAGTCGGACTTCTGCATCTGCTTTTCAGTGAAGCCATGCTCCCGGAATTGGTTATATTGGGTTTAACAATAAAAAAAAAGGGGGAGGTAGTGGAGTTTATAGGGATGCAGAGAAATATACTCTCAAACAGAGTACTAATGCATTAACACAGATCCCAGTTAAGAGAAAAAATTTCCTTATCGAAGTTAATATACACTATTGAAGGTAATATACACCGAGTAGTTTTTGGGTCTCCTTTTTAAATACCTATATTAAAATCCTTTTAATACCAAAAATATAGGTCCTTAAGGGTAATAACATAGGATCAGAATTTTTTCTAGATCATATAATACACAAGCACACATTTTTTAAATTCATTTTTATTAAAGCTGCTATGAGTACGGTTCTCTGATTTTTAATTTTAAAAAATGATTTAAAAGATAAATAGAAATCAAATGTTAATTGATTGACCAAAGCAAATCTTTCTAGGCTCCCACATGCATAAAAAGCTTCACCCATCAACTAAAATGTGAGAGGAGAGAGGGTAGCGGGGAGGGGAGAGAGGAGAGATTTTTCCAGTTGATCCACATTGCGGCCACCAGTCGTCAGGGTACCTAGATCTGCGTCCACAGTTCACACGAGTAGCTCGAATTTGATGGTAGGGCTAGAGAGTTGCAAGTTGTCTTTATTTAGAGCATTTGCTTTAAGGTTCACACAGCGAAGTGATGGCATGGAAGTCAACTTCTCAACAGGAACGTCTACGGAGAAATCAAACAGGTGAAGAGAAATGAGGAACACTGAACAAATGCAACTCACAGTTTTGACCCTAGCAATCTGATAACTGTACATTTACTAACCACAAAACTCAATGTATTTTCTCAACCAGCTTACGAGTTGCAAGCGAGTATCAATATGAGCTGGTGTGTGGGTAGCTGATGTTTTTACGAATAGTTTGCAACTGTGGAAGGATTTGGGATAACCTTAACTCTGTTATCTTTAGATGCTGTGATTACAAATAAGTCTTTGGCATCAATGTAAAAAGCTCTGTGAAAATCCAGCATTGAAAATGCTTTTTAAGAATATTACACATCCCTTAAATATAATTCTGGAACATTTGATCAAATTAGTTTCATCATCATCATATATGATTTCTGAACACTACATGAGAAATAAACACAGTATGGGCACTCAACCACCTATCTAGATGACTAGTGAGTAGATTAATAAACTTTATTAACAAAAACAAACAATAAAATAATGGATGTTAAAATCGAGCATAGACGTGGTGGTGATCCTAAGTGGATCCTAAGTGGAGGTACTCGGATCAATAAGTATATGGGGGGACCCAGAAAAGAAATGTACATGGGTCTAACCAAATGGTTAGGTGAATAGGAACCCTCAATAAGGAAATGGGGTATAGTTTACCATACAACCTAGATGGCCTTATATAGTATAGGCAATGATCTGCAATGGTGAATGTACCCCCCAGAAATAGCAGGAACCCATAGGATTCCTGTTGAAGCCTCTGTTGTAATAATAGATTTCAAGGGGCTCAATCCCCTGGATGGAAGTAGGGCTTATATAAGTGCACTCTGAAGGTTCATGATCTGCACCTCCTAAGGCGATCCTAATAGTCCAGCGCACTATAAATAAGAGCAGGGAAGCAGCCTTGACTAATATGCTAAATGATTGCGAGAATAAAAGCAATCATAAGTGTATAGACACCTGTTTAGGGGGTGAGTGGGGTTATAGTACGATGCAACAAACTTAGGCATACCCCGCATTAACATACGCAATGGTACCGGAGCATGTATGTAAAGTGAAAATGTACTTAAAGTGAAGCACTACCTTTTCCCACTTATCGATGCATGTACTGTACTGCAATCGTTATATACGTGCATAACTGATGTAAATAACGCATTTGTAACAGGCTCTATAGTCTCCCCGCTTGCGCACAGCTTCGGTACAGGTAGGGAGCCGGTATTGCTGTTCAGGACGTGCTGACAGGCGCATGCGTGAGCTGCCGTTTGCCTATTGGGCGATATGTACTTACTCGCGAGTGTACTTAAAGTGAGTGTACTTAAAGCGGGGTATGCCTGTACGTTGCTGGTAGATGATCAGCTGCAATTGGGCTGATAGTTTCAATTCTTAATTAGAACAACCCATACTTGTTCTACTAGGTAGATATCACAATAAAGCATATATGGAGCTTGGTTGAATTTTATAGATCTGTGTTAACGCTGACACACTAACAGTGGAGATTAGTCCTAGGAATAAGGACTAATTAGGACTCTTTGTCACAGTGATCAGGGATCAGTACCCTGTATAGCTCTCAGATGTTAGTCCACTTGTCAAATATAATTTTCAGTAAGTTACCAAGTCAAACTTTCAGGTATTGATACAAGTTAGGCACAGTGTTAGAAAGTAGCCTGTCTGTACATGGCTGCTACAATTCACTAATTGCTAATATGAGTTAGTACCCTTTATGCTATATTGGAGTGGTAATTTAAGCAATCACAAGCAGCCAGCCATATAGACCAAGCACTGAATCAACTGTAGAATATAACAGATCCGGATATAGTAGCCAATTCTAACATTATTGATGATAATATAGTAAATGTATCCCCCTCACAACGCTCACTTAGACCTTCGGGTCTGTATGCACAGCTGAAAAGACGTGCAGGGAGACACAACTATGTAACAACATTTTCAGTGCGGTAAAGTGAGAACCCTGCGCGTGCATGTGCGTTTGGCCGACGAGCGCGTTTCGCGTGATAACGCTTTCTCAAGGCACGTAGGGGAGGGGGTGGTGGGGGATGGAAACGGGAGATGGTCCAAAGTCACTAAAATAAAATTGTAAAAAATAATAAGAGTGGGTTGGCAATCAGTTGACAGATTAAGGATGATCGTCACTTGATCACAACTCTATGAGGAATACATTTGTATCTTATAGGTTAGACCAATATTAAAAGAATGGGGTGAAGACAAAGCCTTCATTCAGGCCTCTAGGTTACAGGGTCTGTAACATGCAAATCCAGTGAGCTTCTTTTTTCAGAAGTTCTGTATCCCAGTCACCCCTTTGCAGACCTGGGGAGTACTGGTCAATCTCTATGAAATGTAGGGCATTGATGTCACCATCACCCACCCAAGGTTCAGCATCACCCACCCAAGGTTCAGCAAAATATCTGGCCGCTCCTCCTTCTCTTACCATGCACCACAAAACTGGAACAATCTACAGGAGACTCTCACAGCTGCCACCAGTCTAATATCTTTCAAAACTAAAGCTGTCCCACATTTTAATCTGGTCTGTAACTGATACAGCCAGCACTCCACTTGAAAGTAAACAAAGTTTGGTGCTTATCCCATAACAAAATAATAGACCATACGATACCGGTTGAAGCACGGCATCAAGGGACAGCACACAGGTAAGTTGATCACATATTCTTTGTATTGAAAAAGAGACACAAAAACTGACGTTTCGGTCCCCCAGTGGGACCTTTCTCAAGGTGGTGGGGGGGACCGAAACGTCGGTTTTTGTGTCTCTTTTTCAATACAAAGAATTTGTGATCAACTTACATGTGTGCTGTCCCTTGATGTCGTGCTTCAACCGGTATCGTATGATATATATATATATATATATATATACAGTGCTTGACAAATCACCCAAAAATCTACTCGCCGAACCAAAAAATCTACTCGCCACCTAGTCCCGCCTCTAGTCCCGCCCCCAACCCCGCCTCTAATCCCGCCCCCAGCCCCGCATTTAAAAAAACCCATAAATGAAATAAATTTAATACATTTCTAGTAAGAACATTCGTTTTTGACATAAGTTTATTTATTGTATTACATTATACTACAATTAGTCCTTGTTTTGTGTGTGTGTATGTGTGTGTATAAATGTCGAATCTAGAAAAAAAAGCCAGATGTGAATGACTAGTTTCCTGCACCCCTTAACTAGTGCCTGGATGCCCCCGCTTCAGACTGTTTAAAGCAGCAATCCCACCTGGGATCTTACCTGATCCGCAGACCCTCAATGTCCAGGTACCTCATTCCCACAATGTTATACATTGGAGGGGATGTGTTCCCTACCTGTCTTCTGGGTTACGGGGGATTCCAATGTCTTCTGTGTGAAGCTTGAGTCAGATCTGGAAGAAAGCAGTATAGGTTATTTCGGTGTAGTATAGGGCAGTTAAGATATACAGGGTAAATAAAATATCCAGATCCAGATTTTGAGACAGAGAGAGGGTGAGACAGAGAGAGGGTGAGACAGAGAGAGGGTGAGACAGAGAGAGACGGAGAGAGGGTGAGAGAGAGACGGAGAGAGGGTGAGAGAGAGACGGAGAGGGTGAGAGAGAGACGGAGAGAGGGTGAGAGAGAGATGGAGAGAGGGTGAGAGAGGACGGAGAGAGGGTGAGAGAGGACGGAGAGAGGGTGAGAGAGAGACGGAGAGAGGGTGAGAGAGAGGGTGAGAGGGAGAGAGAGAGGGAGAGACAGAGGGAGATAGAGAGGGTGTGAGACGGAGAGAGGGTGACTGTGGGGGGATGGGGTGACTGGGTGGGGTGATGGGAGACTGGGTGGGGTGATGGGGTGACTGGGTGGGGTGATGGGGTGACTGGGTGGGGTGATGGGGTGACTGGGTGGGGTGATGGGGTGATTGGGTGGGGTGACTGGGTGGGTGATTGGGTGGGGATTACTGACTGGGTGGGGATTACTGACTGTCTGACTGGGTGGGGTGACTGGGCAGGGGGGTGGGATGACTGACTGGGTGGGGGGGTGACTGACTGGGTGGGGGGGTATGACTGACTGACTGGGTGGGGGTGTATGACTGACTGGGTGGAGGGGGTATGACTGGGTGGGGGGGTATGACTGGGTGGGGGGGGTTATGACTGACTGGGTGGGGGGGGTTATGACTGACTGGGTGGGGGGGTATGTTTGACTTGGTGGGGGGGGTATGATTGACTGGGTGGGGGGGGTATGACTGACTGGGTGGGGGGGGTTATGACTGACTGGGTGGGGGGGTATGACTGACTGGGTGGGGGGGTATGACTGACTGGGTGGGGGGGTATGACTGACTGGGTGGAGGGTATGACAGACTGAGGGGGTATGACTGACTGGGTGGGGGGGGGTATGACTTACTGGGTGGGGGGGTATGACTGACTGGGTGGGGGGTATGACTGACTGAGGGGGTATGACTGACTGGGTGGGGGGGGGTATGACTGACTGGGGGGGTATGACTGACTGGGTGGGGGGGTATGTTTGACTTGGTGGGGGGGTATGATTGACTGGGTGGGCGGGGTATGACTGACTGGGTGGGGGGTATGACTGACTGGTTGGGGGGGGTTATGACTGACTGGGTGGGGGGGTATGACTGACTGGGTGGGGGGGTATGACTGACTGGGTGGGGGGTATGACTGACTGAGGGGGTATGATTGACTGGGTGGGGGGGGGTATGACTGACTGGGGGGGTATGACTGACTGGGTGGGGGGGTATGTTTGACTTGGTGGGGGGGTATGATTGACTGGGTGGGCGGGGTATGACTGACTGGGTGGGGGGTATGACTGACTGGTTGGGGGGGGTTATGACTGACTGGGTGGGGGGGTATGACTGACTGGGTGGGGGGGTATGACTGACTGGGTGGGGGGTATGACTGACTGAGGGGGTATGACTGACTGGGTGGGGGGGGTATGACTTACTGGGTGGGGGGGTATGACTGACTGGGGGGGGGGGAGTATGACTGACTGGGTGGTGGGGAGTATGACTGACTGGGTGGGGTGGGGGGATGACTGACTGGGTGGGATGGGGGGATGACTGACTGGGTGGGATGGGGGGATGACTGACTGGGTGGGGTGGGGGGATGACTGACTGGGTGGGATGGGGGGATGACTGACTGGGTGGGGTGGGGGGATGACTGGGTGGGGTGGGGGGATGACTGACTGGGTGGGGTGGGGGGTACCTTTGGTGTCCTACACGTTCTCTCTCTCTCTCTCTCTCTCTTACACACACACACACACACACACACACACACACACCACTCTCTCTCATACATACACACATACACACCACTCTCTCTCATACATACACACACACACACTCTCATACACACACACACTCTCATACACACACACACTCTGTGGAACCGGAGGGCAAGCGGGACAGGGGGGGGAAATCCCCTGCCCCGCGCGAGCAGCCACGGGGACAGGAGCGGAGACCAAAGGGGAAGCAGGTTTGGGGGGGGGGGGGGGGAACATTCCCCGCTGTCATCTCCTGCCCCACGCGAGCAGCCACGGGGACAGGAGCGGAACCGGAGTGCAAGCGGGACGGGGGAGTGGGTGGGGGGGAAATCCCCTGCCGTCATCTCCTGCCCCGCGCGAGCAGCCACGGGGACAGGAGCGGAGACTGAGGGGATGAGAAGGAAAGCGCGAGCAGGAGACAGGGACCGCGCACGCGAGGAGCAGCCATTACTTACCCCTGCAGAGAAGGGCTCCATTCCGCGTCACGACCGCGTCACGGCCAATCAGCCAGGAAAATATTTTGTTTTGTTATTTATTTATTTTTTTAAGTTTGTGGGGGGGTGGGGAAGCGGAGACAGCCACGGGGACCGAGGGGAACACCCCTGCTGGCATCGGGAGCAGCCACTGGCACTGGGGGAAAGCGGGGACCGTAGGGCAACCGGGACGGGGGAACATCGCCCGCTGTCATCTCCTGCCCCGCGCGAGCAGCCACAGGGACAGGAGCAGAACCGGAGGGCAAGCGGGGCAGGGGGGGGGGAGATGGGGGGAGGAATCCCCTGCTGTCATCTCTTGCCCGACAGGAGCGGAGACTGGAGGGGATGAGGAGGGAAGCGCGGGCAGGAGACGGACCGCGCGCGCGAGGAGAAGCCATTACCCCTGCAGAGAAGGGCTCCATTCCGCGTCACGACCAATTGGCCAATCAGCCAGGAGGATATTTTTTTTGTTATTTTTTTTTTTTAAATTTTTTAAAATTTGCGCAGAGCAGGGGGAAAAAGTAGCTGGCCACGGGCCAATTTCCGTTCGCACCTGGCGAGTGGGCGACCGGGTTTGTCGAGCACTGTATATATATATTTATTTTTTTAACTGTGCATGCAATGTCTTGTATATAATGTATACCCTCTTCACTTATGTAACTATGTATTTGTACCATGTATTGTTTGTCATCATAACTCTATGCCCAGGACATACTTGAAAACGAGAGGTAACTCTCAATATATTACTTCCTGGTAAAACATTCTATACATAAATAAACTGTGATTTATTAATTTAACCAACCTTCAGGTGTGTTTTCCCAATATAATGCCCAATTTCTTTTTACATTTCATCAGCATTACATTTATTTTGAATTTTAAAATGGTAGTTAAACTTAGTGAATCAAATGATATTTTTTTTAACAACTTTATTGGTATAATTGTCTTTCTTAGATTAAATCACCCAATCACCTTTTATTTACTGTACCTATCTGTAAAAAAATGTTAAATCACACAGGACAGAGAAGAATTTAGAGACGTGAACATGCTTCAGATATCTGTGTGAAACAAGTTAATTTGCATATTTAAATTTACTTTTTTGCAAATTCAAATTAGCTTGTTCCCCGTTCTCCCTCCCCCCAGGTATATCAGGTGTGCCCAGGGCTACCTGCAGATGAGGAAAGTCGGGACAGTTGTCCTAGGCCTGGAGGCTGCGTGTTGGCCCCACCCCTGTGCCGGAAGTTGGGCGGCTGGATGCGTGTGATGTGAGGGAGGCTATTATGTGTGTAATGTGCAGGGGGTGAGTGGATGTGTGTGGGAGGGGAGAGATGGGGGTTTGAGAGATAGAGGGGGAGTCTCGCAATGCCGCCAACAAAGGGGGCGGGGGCAGTGGAAACTGTAGTCCTGGGACCCCGGAAAGCAGTCTGGCTGTGCTCATAGGTACCTCTGCACCTACTACAGTATATAGATGAGTGTTTTGGGAGATGTAGGCTCTCTTCCAAGAGATGCATTAAAAAGGCTTGGCAAATCATTTCCGAAATTTCACAGGACACTCAAGGTTTCGGATATCTCTACTCCTACTGTATCTTCTTGTCAGGAATACTGGATTCAAACATATTAGCGATTTATGTTCATCTGTGACAAATGTGTTCATCTGTGACAAATGTTGATGCCGCAATTACTTTGCAAACAAAGGATCTGAGTTAAGTTAACAATTTGGATGGATAAATATATGTATTTTGGTGATTATTGTTTGCCAAATATTGGAAAAAAAACTTTCCAAAGTTGAGTTGAAATTTTTTTTTTTTAAATGCTTATAACGCTAAGGTTTTTTTTTTGGGGGGGGGGGTTGAAATGTTTAAATCAGCTACATTTAAATCATTGAATATGCCACTGTCCTTACTAATTCACTTCAGTCCTACGCGGGTCTGTACCTTTAAGTGACTTTAATTTCAACTTGGCAAATGGCCATTCCCAGTGGGCTAAATTTTCTCAACATGAAACATTGTTTTTGATTTTTTTGTTATTTGCAACATTTTGTTTTCTATTTTCTGAGAAGCATTCAATTCACTCAGTGAATTTTATTTTTAAGCCCCTGATAAATGTAAAAATGAAGAAATATTCTGCAGTGTATTTTTCCCCAAAGCCATAATACTCAACACAACATGGATGCAAGATGTAAAGGCTATCATTTTTGTTTTTTTCCTTATTCATTAGTCTTGCTAACAAGCTCAGAAGAACACTGATACTGTAACAGTAATTGCTAGAGATGTTCGTCATTGAAAGCAGTGGAGTTTAATAAGCGTTCACTGTCAAACAGCCCCCCCCTTTTCAATCCTTTTACCAGCTGAGCCAAATGTAGGCAAGCTGCACAGCACAGTTTTTAATGGGGTTTTATTTTTCTTAAGTTACAGGATGATAAATTCTTCAGGGCAAGAGCATCCTGCAATGAGTTTACACTGATCCTACACTAGCTGAATATTTTAAATGTGTAAAAGAATAGGCCTCGCTATTGCTGGAAAGACCCACCAACATTTTGCACATTCAGTACAAATAGGTCCCACTGCAGTACTTCTACTCATGATAGATAGCGGTTCTTCCCAGCAATTCCCATGGAAGTCCCTCCACCTATGCAGCTTACCACAACACTGTATATTACGTACAGCTGGTCTTTCAGGACCCCAAACATGTAGTGTGCCTGCTAAATTGGTACAGTTGTATTGTATGTATTGTATTGTATGTCTTTATTTATATAGCGCCATAAATGTACATAGCGCTTCACAGTAGTAATACATGTCATATAAATAACAAATAATATAAATAACAGATCATGGGAATAAGTGCTTCAGACATACTGTAAAAGTAACATTAAGGAAGGAGTCCCTGCTCCGAGGAGCTTACAATCTAATTGGTAGGTAGGGAGAACATACAGAGACAGTAGGAGGGAATTCTAGTAAGTGCGTCTGCAGAGGGCCGAGGTTTATGTATCATGTGTCCATGATTATCCAGTGCTATTCATATGCTTCTTTAAGCAGATGTGTCTTAAGGTGAGTCTTAAAGGTGGATAGCGAGGGGGCTAGTCGGGTATTGAGGGGAAGGGCATTCCAGAGGTGTGGGGCAGAAAGTGAGAAAGGTTTAAGGCGGGAGAGAGCTTTAGATACAAAGGGGGTAGAAAGAAGACATCCTTGAAGAGTCGTGATGGTGCATAGCGAGAAATTAGGGCTGAGATGTAATGAGGGGCAGAAGAGTGTAAAGCTTTAAAAGTGAGCAGGAGAATTGAGTGTGAGATGCGGGATTTGATCGGAAGCCAGGAGAGGGATTTCAGGAGGGGAGATGAGGAGACAGATTTAGGAAAGAGTAGAGTGATTCTGGCAGCAGCGTTTAGGATAGATTGTAGGGGAGACAGGTGAGAGGTAACCTACCAATTAAGTTAATAGAGGGGTTCTCAACTCCAGTCCTTAAGACCCCCCCCCCCTCCACCACCATTCAGGTTTTCCGTATATCCCTGCTTCAGCACAGGTGGCTCCGTTTAAGACTGAGACACTGATTGAGCCACCTGTGCTGAAGTAGGGATATCCTTAAAACCTGACCTGTTGGGGGCTTAAGGACAGGAGCTGAAAACCCCTGAGTTAAACAAATAAGTAGAAACTGAATATTTCACATTTGTTCTTAATTTCCCTTTTATTAAAGCCCCATCTGCAGTCCTCACACGGGTGCTAAAATGATACTGTGTGAACTGTGTCAGTGATTTACTTGTGAAATGTTTTGAATTCAAACTGGTCCTTCCTAATTGTTCTGAGCTGGTAGGAATAATATACGCAGCACATTTGTATGCTTTGCTTTAGGACTCCTCACAGCAGAGCCAATCATGCACATTTTCCTCTGCACGGCCCTTCTCCCTCACGGCCCCTGTTGTGAGGGAATGTGAGATGAAAGCTTAATATGACTAACTGCGCACGCCGCACTCCTCACCAAATGCACGATTTCAGTCAACAAACTGGCAGACATGATTCCCTGAAGAGACTGTTAGTTTTTTTTAATCAAATCCTAACAAGAACTGACATCTAACCCTGTCCAAAAAGTCTTGAACAGTCCCTGATCTATACTATAGAACGCTGCGCTAGTATTTTTTAGTCATTTTAACTTTACTTTTCTCTTTGCAGCTCATTATTTCAATACAAGTAAATTAAGTTATTTTTTTTTTACTTGGAGAGACCTCTCCTTTGAGTGCACCAATAAGGGATACTTTTGAATCCATGAATTCCACTTTGTAGAAAACACTATATACTGCACCGACACACTTTATTCGAGCAAATACCCAGTATGTACCTGGCAGATACCTGGAATGCGCCGCTCCTCACCTCTGACAAGCCCCGTTGCGTTTGCCTTCCCAGCCTGGGTTCATGCCTGGCTGACGGGTGGCTAATCTGTTAAATGATAATGATTAGGATTTAATAGGCTGCAATGCTTCGCGTGTCTACCAGATGGCATAAATTCATGAATTGTAATGCAGTATATATATATATATATATATATATATATATATATATATATATACTGGCAGTATTGCAGCCAGCGGGAATAAAATGCTTCAATCCCTGCCTGGAAAATAACCCAATGCACTCGGGCAGAAAACAGTCACAAACCTCAATACACCCGGGTATACCCGAATTCGTGGGACTAGCCGAGCTCGAATAAAGTGTGTCGCCAGTGTATAATGGAAGTGGCCTAAACAAATGCCATAAAATGTAGCCTAAAGTTATTATGCTTTACAACCGAGTTCGTAGAAAATATATGAAAGCCTGTATTCATTGAAAACGCACAGGGAATAAGGACAGTTCAATTTACCCTTCAATCAAACTTAATAACCAAGCTTGCAGCCAACCTGAGCCTTCTGCAGGTCTTCTAAACTCAAAGTAGTGAGATTTATTATCTACTGCAGCAGCATTGACAATAATACATTAATGGAAAAATATACTGTACATTACAATAATACTAAACGCAATGTCATTTAGGTGAACACATGAGGCTAAAAGTTTAAGGTATTGCTAAAGGCTTAGAAAATTGCTAATATTTCCAATTTTATTAGCGTTCCAAGTGATATATATATATATATATATATATATATATATATATCCACACCACGTGGTAGCATCTTTTAGTCCCAGATTAAGGCAGGAAACATAGTATTTCTCTATATGGGGTTTATTTACAGGGATAAATAATATACTAACAGGCTCACCGTCCCTTTAAGTCAAAGCGAAATCATAAAATAAAGTCCTACTCCTCTTAGGAGACTAACTACACATAAAGCTTCAACCCTTACTACCCGGATGGACAGCTAAGCTGGTCACTACCCCAAACAGGTTCTATTATGGATGAACATATAAAGTCTCTGACCACAGCAATAAAGGGTTTCGCTTATCTATTAGTCCAGGGTTTGGAGAAGAAGTCCCCGCTACAGCACAGTCGCGCATCCTTCCTTTCTAGGGGAGCTCGGCTCCATGAGAGCTCAGAGAATCTCTCCTCTGAAAGTCCAATGTTAAGGATAGGACATCCCTGCTTCAGCACGGTCTCTCGTCTTTCCTTCTTCCTGGGATTAGCAACCCAGGCAGTCCCAGCAGGTCCCGTGACCACCATCCAGCTATGCCAGCTTCCACAACTGGAAAAACTATTTTCTGTCCCCTTCTCTGTGACAGCAGTCAGTCTCTCTGTGTGTAGTCACTTCCTGACCATGAGCAATCAGGAGTTCAACCTGCTCAATTAATTTGCAGCTGAGGTTGGTTTCTCTAGGGAGATTAACTCTCTCTGTGTTGAAAAGTCCCATAGCTGTCCTATTCCAGTATCTAGAGGACAGTGATGGTATTTTTTTTTTTTTTTTAAATATATATATATACCACAATTATTAAGTGAATGGTGGGTCAAAAAAGTGACAAAAACCCTCCACAGTAAAGCATAAAGCAACTGTAAATATTACTGTATGTTCATTTGCATGTCTTAGACAGGTCTGCAACCCTATCTTTCCCCATTATCGCCCAGAACACAGCGTTTCCACTGCAGCAAGGGATTCTGTGAAATGACATGCAAATGAGCACACAGTGCCACCTTTTGTCTCAAGCTCGTATTACACAAGCAAAAGGTGGCACTGTGTGCTCATTTGCATGTCATTTCCCAGAATCCCTTGATGCAGTGGAAACGCTGTGTGCTGGGCGATACTGGGGAAAGATAGGGTTGCAGACCTGTCTAAGACATGCAAATGAACATACAGTAATATTTACAGTTGCTTAATGCTTTACTGTGGAGGGTTTTTGTCACTTTTTTTTACCCACCATAACCTTAATAATTGTGGTGAATACCTAGTCTAGTCTCATACCATCTTAGCCAGCAACCAACCTCACACTGATGATACCCATCAAGGTTGAAACATGTCTGTGAGTGGGTTTACTGTCTTTGCATCTCATCCCAGCCTCTGTCTAAAAGCTGTGTTTTAAACAGTATGCATTGGCTTGAGGATTTGCTTGTGTAATACGAGCTTAAGACAAAAGGTGGCACTGTGTGCTCATTTGCATGTCATTACCGGTTAATACCGCTAAGGTAATAAAGGGATTAACCCAACCGCTACCCACCCGCAAGGTCTAGACACCCATCCTTAGGGCTAATACCCCCTTCACCCACCCGGGAGGCCTAAGCACCAACCCCAGACTGAGTATACCCACCCTGTACCCATTGAGTAGTATAGTGGTACATCATACCCATATAATAATAATATGGGCATGATAAGCCTCTATAGCACTCAATGGGCACCCTCATTACAATACATTAATACACAAGACACACAATAATAAAACATAACTCCAAAAAAACATACTTCACTAAATAAAAACAGTAGCCAGCTAATCCAATGAATACAAGCAATAAGAACATCAATAGAAGAAAAAAATGTGTGATGCTCTCAAGACAATTATGTAGTTTGAAAAATGTTATAATGAAATGGAAGACAACCTGTTGATATATATATGTCCTATTGGATCAGGTAAACAGCTATCCCACAAGGCAATGAGGTAAGGATAGTTACCGGTTGATGATCCCTGGAAATTTGATTGAGGCAAAGCTGGAACGGACTCACTTGGGAAAGCAGATTCCACGATGAAAAGAAAGTCCTTATAGATGTCCAGCACCTCCAGGTTGAATGTGCCTCCGTTGTGGAAATCTTCACAGACAGGGAGAGGGAAAAAAACGGAGCACTATCTCCAATGCTGTAAAAAACAGCCAATAAACCACAGGGTATGCGTTCCCAAAATAAAGCTATTTAATGGCTCAAGAATCAGTTACAAAACACACCAACGCGTTTCAGACCTTAGATAAAGGACCACTAAGGTCTGAAACGCGTTGGTGTGTTTTGTAACTGATTCTTGAGCCATTAAATAGCTTTATTTTGGGAACGCATACCCTGTGGTTTATTGGCTGTTTTTTACAGCATTGGAGATAGTGCTCCGTTTTTTTCCCTCTCCCTGTCCAATAAGAACATCAACAATGAATTAATTAAACCATTAACCAATCAAAACAATTAATTCCTAAAACAACTCAGAATTATTTTAAACAGTAACCAATCAAACCAATTAATTACTAAACCAACTCAAAATTAATAGTCACATTAACCAATCAAACCAATTAATTTCTATAACATTAATGAATTAATTGAAACATTAAACTACAAAGAAATAAATTCAAACAATATCTGAAATAACCATTAAACGCATTAGCTAACATAATACAACATTAACTAAAAACGAACAACAATCGCAAACATTTAATTTTCATCAAGCAGGAAAAAAACAAACAATGACATCCACATAATAAACTGTAATTAAAAAAAACAACAGCAATACCAAGCCAGAAATGCCCCCCAAATATTGTCATAATAATGTATTAATCTGTACCCTAGTGGTACAGATTAATATATTATCAGTCAATGTGCCTCCCCCAAAAAAATCAAAAAACACATCCAATGTGTCAGTGTTCTGAGCATAAAATCATTTAATTACGATATGATATAGATATTTCTGAAATAAATGCATTTGCATGCGTATGTAGGTTATTTCATATATTTAATATGTTTATTACTGCTATATTGTATGAGATGTGTTTGAATATTTCTATATCTATTGTTGCCATTTCAGTATAGGGACCTTGTTTTGATTTTATCTCCTTTTGTTCATTTGCACTACTTTCTCACTCCACTACTGGAGTGATAAGTGCATACAATAGAGGTTTATGCTTCATTGTTAAGTTATATAGAGGCTCACATTCCGGGATCTCTGGCTATTTCTAATGGGTGGGATTCCTCACTGGAGTGTGTGATCCTGTCACGTCAGCTACCGCTGATCGTTAGTATGGGGCTGGTCTTCCGGTGGAGAACACTACATTACAGCCGTTATTTGTGTTTTACTTTTACTCTTTGACAAAGCACCCGTGTCTGGTGCGAAACGCGTCAGAGGATTTTTTTGTCCTTTTTACTGGCCAAATAATTTTTAATGCTATGTGCTGTCTGGCTGTGATTTGTTTTTTTTTTGTTTTTTTGCTGTGCACCGATTTTTCATTGTTCTCTACTTTGCCTTCTCTTTCTTGGAAGCACACCAGCAAAGTTCCCCGTGGATTGTAAGCTGTGAGTAGTCCTTTACTTGCGATATGGACTGTGATACTTATCACCAGGCCGCAATGGCTACTCCCTATATGCCTGCTATCTATTATCTGGGGGGGACGGGGGGAGGGGGTTCACCTGCACCTGGAGAGAGAAAGACATGGGAAGAGGGGGTGAAATAAAGGGGGCTCGTAATACCGTCGATAAGGGGTGTGGGTGGAACGTAACTCGTAACTCTAGTCCTGGGCCCCGGGAAATCTGTCAGCTGTCCTGAGGGTTGGCCCCATTGCTAATTTAGTGTCTCAGGATATACTTACAACCTTAAAAATATCTTACAAAATGTATAAGGGTTTCCATTAGCAGTGGTCGGGCGGGAGTCAGGAGAACAGTTGCTGAGCTTTGGAGCCGAATGTGAATAGCCGCAGTATAACAATAGCGGCTGCCTTTCGTTTTGCCCTCCTGTAGAATTACTATTTTTTTTAACCTCTTCACTGTCTTAAAGCTGCAGGCCAAGCAATATCCTACGTGGAGTTTTTTTTTTAAATAAATCAGTTCTGTACTATGGGAAAATATTTGTAGTATAAAAAAAAGAAGAAAAAAACAAATTTGAATGACATTGTATTATAATGTAACAAGCATTTTTTGTTTCTATAGCCAAAAAATAGTACCCTCAGTAGGCTGTAATTTGGAGATACGGATGTGTATTCTCCCTAGTGTTATAGCACTCATTGCGAACACAGGCATTCACGATATGAAATTACCTACTCACCACTTCAATCAAGGGACGCACATACAGACATGTTATGATTTACTTTATTTGTACCATTATTTCTTAGTTAATACATTATCTTATCAAGATCTACTGGATACCAGACCAGGATTATCGTGATTGCTCTCTCACATTTGCCTATATGTAGGAGGTACTGCTCTTGTCAGATGTGCTAATATTTATGTAAATTATATGCTTTTGTTGCGTAACCTTTTTCTCCCAGGTGTGAATACTTCTGTATCTGCAACAAAATGTTTTCTTTATTTAAATATGGCTTTCAAATAATCAACAGGGAGAACAAAATAACATTTTAATGTAGGATCTGAGCAAGACAGGAGTAATTTGCTTTTTCAAGTCTGTAGTTGCATTTCTAACATGAAAGCTGCTTACAGCCTCTCTACTGTAATTCCGGAGACTCATTTTGATGGATAAAATTATTCCTAAAAGCATTCCAATATTTTCTGTTGTGCTGTGGTTGGCAATCCAAATATATACACCACAAGCTGCTACTGCAAAAAGAGTCCTGCTTCCAATCATTGTATATGGAGTATTTATATTAATCTTGTGCTAATGTATCCGAGTTTACTTTGTCCATTTAAAACATTTTTTTAGTTTGTTTGTAAGTTGTGATATCTTTCCATAGACAACATGAGAGCTATTCATAGTGTACAGAGATTCAAACACGTCCCAGGTCTCTTCTTCAGGTGTACAGATAAAGACTGAGAGGACCAGGAAAACAGGGTACGCGGGGTTGCCACCTCTCCGGGTTTCACCCGGAGACTTCGGGTTTGGCATCCCCTTCTCCGGGCTCCGGGTTTGTCCCTGAAATCTCCGGGTGGGCGGGTTGTTACAGACAGGGCAGCATAGTAAGTGACTTCTCATTGCTACATCACTCACAGA
This sequence comes from Ascaphus truei, assembly GCF_040206685.1. Classification (NCBI taxonomy): domain Eukaryota; kingdom Metazoa; phylum Chordata; class Amphibia; order Anura; family Ascaphidae; genus Ascaphus; species Ascaphus truei. Next base: position 21,570,393 of record NC_134490.1, on the reverse strand, counting down.
TCCTCTGCATTTCTCACGGGACTATCTGTGTGCAGAACTCATTTCCTCCCTTCACTGCCTACTACATCCGGGTCACAGCCCTATGCTCTACTGCACATGCTCACACGTAGGGGATCATGGAAGTTGTAGTTTATATTAGACAAGATCGATTGACACATACGCAACCCAGTAACAGTCTTAGAAACCCTACTAGAGAACAGACACCACCCCAATGTATCTTACCTCCTCTCCCTTCGCCCCTCTCTCTCTCTTTCCCCCCCCCCTCTCTCTCTTCTTCTCCCCCCCTCTCTCTCTCTCTCTTCCCCCCCCCCCCCCTCTCTCTCTTCTCCCCCCCACCTCTCTCTCTCTCTTCTCCCCCCCCTCTCTCTCTTCTTCCCCCCCCTCTCTCTCTCTCTCTCTCTCTTCTTCCCCCCTCTCTCTCTTCTTCCCCCCTCTCTCTCTCTCTCTCTCTCTTCTCCCCCACTCTCACTTCTCCCCCCTCTCTCTCTCTTCTCCCCCCTCTCTCTTTCTCTCTCTTCTCCCCCCCTCTGTCTCTCTTTTTTCTCCCCCCCCATCTGTCTCTCTCTCTCTCTTCTCCCCCCTCTCTCTTTCTCTCTCTTCTCCCCCCCTCTCTTTCTCTCTCTTCTCTCCCCTCTCTCTCTTTCTCTCTTTTCTCCCCCCTCTGTCTCTCTTCTCTTCTCCCCCCCTCTCTCTCTCTTCTCCCCCCCTCTCTCTCTCTCTCTTCTCCCCCCCTCTCTCTCTCTCTTCTCCCTCCCTCTCTTCTCCCCCCCCTCTCTTCTCCCCCTCTCTCTCTCTTTACAGTAAAGCTGCTTCAGTTCCTCCCTTTTGATAGCAATGAGGTAACCTTGTCTTTGTTAAATGAACTCAAGTAAAGTAAACTGAGATAAACCATTGTAATAAATTAATATTGATCAGCGACGACTCTGCAACAATTGTCATCAGTGTTAGCTATAAATAATAGAAATGATGTAAGGTATAATTCCATATACCATTAACGCATCAATAGCAGTCTCCCGCCATCTCCCCCTGTAACTACTGTCAGTATGGCTGCACGGCGTCAAATGGCGCTGCGTTGCCATGCCAACGGGAATGTCACGTGATGTAACAGCATCACGTGATGCTCGTTGCCATGACAATGAGAAGCCACATGATGTCACGACGTCATGCGGTGCCACGTTGTCATGGCAACTTGCCGCCGCGCGACGTTGCATAGCATCCCGTTGTCATGGCAACACAGTGTCATTAAAAAAAAAATCTCCAGGTTGACCGTCACTCGAAGGTGGCAACCCTGAGGGTACGTAATGTTTAATATAGATAGTACATTAAAATGCTTCTCCTCGGTACACTAAGCTGATTCCAGTCTCCATCACATCGCATAGTATTTATTTATGGGCATTTCCTCGTCAGATTTTTGTTTTAATAAATGAAGGAGCTCCTTGCCTTTATGACCATACATGTGGCCACCTTGAGAAAGCATCTGTGTGACGCGAAATATACATCGGTGAGCGTCGCCATGTGACGTCACTTCCTATTCTCACGGAGGAGGGAGTGCAAGCGTGACTGCAACAAAGTAACTACCTGTGATTTGACTGCTACCATAGCCGCAGCTTACATCATATCCATTACAGCAACATAGTATCTCTACATGGGCTAAGTATCTGTAATTCTAGCTATCTCCTCATTACTACGTTTCCTTCTGCATTACCCTGTAAAGAAACAGTGAGGGTATTTAAGCAGCAGTCACCACGCAAAACAGTTATTTAGACACCTACAATTTTTTGGATGGTATCTATTTTTCTCTCAGCTATATAAATGAAGTGGTGTTCATTAATACACAAGGCTGAGTAGCATTTTGTAGTATTTTTATTAATGATCACAGCCTTGGTGTTGGTTCATATACACACCAGAGGCTGCCATTTCTGCTTAACTCCTAATCGTGTGCTAACTTATTAGTATCTGTGGTTCAGCATTAATCTCTACAAGTGGTGTTCATGAATACACCAGGCTGATCACACACAGTCTCATTGTACAGCGAAGGTGTTTATATATATATATATATATATATATATATATATGTATATATATATATATATATATATATATATATATATATATATATATATATACAGTGTTCGACAAACCTATACATTTGGTCGCCTCGGGCGAGTGGATTTAACTCCCGGGCGAGTAAATATTGGCCCAAGCAGCACACGTTTGGTACTAGGTGGCGAGTAGATTTTTTTGTGTGGCGAGTAGATTTTTTGGTGATTTGTCAACCACTGTATATATATATATATATATATATATATATATATATATATATATATACATACATACACACACACACACACACACACACACACACACACACACACACACACACACACACACACACACACACACACACACATATATATATATATATATATATATATACACATATATATATATATATATATATATATATATAAACATCCGGTAATTGCACAGTTACGGTGTTCATGAATACAGAAGGTATTGACAGTGTAACTGTCAGCTGCCTATCCTTTTCGGTTATTCTGCTCTGGGATTTAATAGCAACTTCAGTGAGGGGTGCTCATTAACACACCAAGTTGACTATATCAACTTTTAACCCCCTCAAGCCCTGGTGGTTATGTACACACCCGTGCAGCTATCAAGAGACGGCAACCTATAACCTAGATTTGCTAGCCATACTACTATATTAAGCTACACAAAGCCATGTTGCTTGATTCATGATTTTATTACAACTCTCAGAGAAGGGGATAAACAGGCACCTCCAAGGCGCTCATGTGTTCACTTCTACATATGCCTACTTTTGGTTATCATAACAGTTTGTAGACAGCATGATCAGGATATAATAAGGACTATACCATTTACTTACCTGATAACATTTTAGGCTGAGCTAACAATCTGTGTGCCTGTCTAACCTTTGGTATACCTTGAGTTGCTTAACCTACAGGTACCCTGTGTGCACATATGATCTCTACCAGGGGCATGAGTCTTGTCCTTGCAGGATATATATAATCTGGTTGACTGATACTAATCTTAGTCAGGCTCATTAACCCTGCGCATACATCCTGCCGACACCCTGCAGCTACCACAATATCTACTCACCACTACCTCTGGATAGAAGCCTATCACATATACTAGCATAACCTATACCAGAGTGAGAGTACTAGTTAAATAATCATCTTATTACACATCACCTTATCAGTGATTTGTTCGTTCATGTGCTGTTCATCATTTTGTTTTGGCCACCTAAATTTTATCCTATATTAACCATTAAAGGTTAAGTTTTAAACCTACTCATATTTACATTTCGGCGAGTGCTGTAACATAGGGGGCCTTCTAACTTGCCTTGGCAAGCTGTTTTGTTCCTCATAGCTATACCCCTAGCACCACCAACTTAGCACAGACTGTAGTAAGAGCTCTCCCCCACTCCCTCTCCCCTCTATTAATACTTTATGACCATACAATTATCTAAGCTGCCAATCGACCCAGGGCACACAATATTGCTGCCTATTTCAAAAGAGGAAGTGGTCTAGCTTTCTAATTAGTTGCTATCGCAACCCAAGGAAGCGTAATAACATTAACAAATCATTACAATTATTACATAAAAAGTGATATATTTTTTAATGCAGTATGCATTGTCTAATACTATCCAACTGATGTATTTAAAAAAATGATACATTTTTGAATGAAATGCTGCTTTAAAGTACATATGTTCAGATTACTGATGGGGCTGGAAATTGGACAATGATGTTATGTGAGGGTTCATGAAGCAAAACATGGAGAAGAGTAGAGCATTTGGTGTCACATAACATGTCTAGCATTTTGAAGGACCTGAGAACCACTAATTATCTTCACCAGCCACTAAAATAGAATGTGGAAGTGACCAGAATTAGGGGATATTTCACGGTTTCTGTCTTCCCTTGTACACCATTTACTAAAAAGGGTAGGAACTGTAATTTATCAAAAACTTGTGTACAACATCTATTTTGTTAATCCATTAAAACTGATGACATCTTACCATGACTGTACAATGCTTCGTTGCCAATGTAGCTACAGTATTAAACCCCTGGTTCATAATCTAAAGATGACTAAACTATAACATTTATAGTTTGTGTTTTTAAATGTAATTTACTAACAAAGCAGAAGAGGGCTTGATTAAAACAGCCATCAATCCATGTGGGAGCCATAACAGATCATTCTTAAAATGCCGCCACTGTAATTCATGCAGTTGCCTGTATGTAGTGTTGGCAGTCTAACTAAGTCGTGGACAACATGATCTATTTCAAGGACCACATTACCCACATACATACGTATCAAATGTTATAAAAGAGGGGGAGTCGCTTAGCAGCAGAGTTGTTGCAGCTGCATGAAGGATCTTCTCTCCCAACCCCCCTTGGTCAGCTGTTTAGTGCCAGTGCACTGATGGATACTGTGCTTCGCCTCTTATACTTGGAACTAATGATTAAAACAGGACAAGAGTGGGGCAGTATTCATTAAGAAGCTCAGGTAAAAGGAGAAGCTATGATCCATGAAAGCAATGTCCCAGCTCCTCCTGCACTTGGGAGAGCGTACTGCTGGGGTGTGAAGCAGTAGGAGAATGCAAGTGAAGCTCCCGGGAGCCACCTGTTGACCACCAATGGTCTAACTTTATATAGACTTCTACATGTAACTGTACTTGACTCCTGTTAATATTTAACACACGCAGACAATGATCCAGTTCTTATTTAAACCTTGTTGTTGCATCTCTCTTCATTTACATGTACAAAAAGTGTCCACCAGTTGTACCAAATGTAAACCATTTGTATCCCTTCTGTCTGAGCATACCATACAGTGACAAACGGCTCCCTTTATGTAGCACTGCCGTTTGCCCAGGCTCTTTGCAACACAGTCTTCTAGGGTTTAATTTGTAGAAAAGGGGGACAAACACGTCTATACACACAAGGGGCACACAGCCCTCAACCTTCAGCGGTTTATTTCTCCATTAGTGACACTAAACATTTTAAAAACCGTCATTTTAAGAACAAAGAAATCATAAAAGGAAATATTTACTCCTGTCAGAAGTCTAACTCACATGCATATTCCTAACTGCAATATTGGTTGGCTAAGCCAGTTACCAACTTTAAATAACACACATAGATAACATTGAGTCCTTAACTGTCAGATGGGGACAGCGTCCCAATAGATCCTCAGTTGCTGCAACATGTGGGGTGGACGTCGACCCCGAACTGGATCCTGGGGAGGTTTCCTCCCAGCCTCCAGGCTCTAAAAGTGTGAGTGAAGCAGCAAACCTCACTGCAATATATTCTTGTTCCTTAATTAGGAGAGCAGGTGAGGGAAACCAGAACCATTGTAAAGTCTGGTATGGACTTCCTATTCACCAGCCTTAGTGACTGCGAATCTGTGGAGTGAATCACTACCATACTAAGTCTGCACTTTCTTCTATAAATCAGAGAGAAAGCTGACCACTATCCTGGGACTATGTCACAATACTTTTAAATAACGAGCAGTATTGATTTTGTAAAGAATGCTGGTAAATTATGGAGGTAGGTGGCACCTCCCCCCAGAGCTCACTCCTCCTCACCTTTTTAAATTGGGAGGTCTTTTCACTTTGCTGCAAAGAACAGGATCTACTATGATTCTCTCCCCTCATACAGAAGTAAAGGGAAGGGTTCACGGTGTAGTGTAGGACCTGCATTAATTTGGTTATACCTTGACGTGGTATGCAGGCTTATGACGCTTTGGCCAAAGGGTTTAACTAAATAACCAAGTAAATATTATTATTATTGAAGTATTTCAACTTTATATTTATTACTTTATATGTTTTGTCAATTGGATGTAGCATTGGGCACCCCTGTCTTTTGTTGTATACATTTGCCACGCCCAGTAGCACTCATTTTGACATAAATATATATTCATGATGTGGTGTGTGTGGGAGTTTGAGCTAGCTTGGAATGTGTGTGGTAAGTTATAGAGCATGATTTTTTATTTGTGATGGATCTTGGAAATTGTCTATGCAGTGATTGTTTTCCTAATGACAATAGCAAGGCAATTAGATACACAAATTGAATTGTTGTTTGTATGACCTCATGGCCAAGTCATAAGGGAGAGCTGTGCATTGCATCATAACACCACAAAAAGATTACCTTCATTATCCTTTTTTACAGGAGTGGTTGTAGGACAGGAGCAGTTTATTGTCCAACTCTTTATTCTTATAAGATACATGGGCACTATCACAGAGGATATACAATAATAGGCGTTGTGGTCTCAACTCATTAACAGTAACGTGTATTGCTGGGTGGTCCCATCTCTATCAAGGGCCACACCAACAGACCAAGTAACCAATTAACTTAGCTTTAATCATCACTAAGGCAACTTGCATAAATAAGATTTATTGCTGTGCCAAGCTGGCGTGTTGGTGACTTTGGTCCATCATCTTGCATTGCATACCCTGGTGTGCATGACCTCACTGGCACAACAAACAGAACTGTACTTGAGCTTGCTCAGCAAAGCATGAGATGTATGAGATTGTGTTGTTTCTTTGAGAAAGTTAAGAGTAAACCATGGAATAGTATATCTTAGAATGTCATGCTGCAATGGCCATTGCCACGGACTATGACTATATTTCTGTTAACAGCCTACCTTTCCTGTCAAAGCTTTATATTTCAAAAACAACTACAGCACATAAAGGATCTGCTGACCCAACATCATTTTAATAGAAAATCCCCTCAACGCTTTTAATGTTTTCTTTATATCCACTACTACTACCTCAAGGGCCTCATCCAAAAGCCTTGTACCTACATGAGATGACTAATGCCTAGTCCCATAGTAGATATGTTCATGTGGTCATTAATGCAATTACTTTAGATCCTACGTCAATGTTATGCACAATTATATATCTACTCTTTTAGAAGGATACAATATATTTTATTGGACCAATGTGAAAGCAGCATTGGAGACTCCAGTAGTCTGAGCTATCAACATGGGGAAAGAGACAGATCAACTGTCCTGGCCTGACGGTGCAGGTGGACCCACTTGGCCAATATGAGGAGGCTGGACCTAACCTGAAGTCAGGGACATTTCCTGCGATAGGTCGCCAAGCTGGGCCTTCCTCCACCACTAGGGTCTTGCCCAGTTCTGCCGACCGCTAAGGACTAGTCTCCCCCAGGGCTCCCCTGCATGTCAGCGGCTCTGTGAGTCCCCCCTCTCTTTCCCCTTCTCTTTTTTTCCCTCCTTTTCTCTCCTCTTTCTTCCTCCCAGCTCCCCCCACTGTTGGCGGCCCTGGTCATGCACCCCTCTTCCACAAGGCACACAGGTACTGACGGCCCACTGCTCGCTCCCCTCCCTGACAACAACTCCAATACCCCAGTTCAACAACTGTGGGTCAACATTCGGTAATGGGTTCCTTAAAAGGTGTCGGTATGCCCAAAAGTGCTTTTTTGTTACTTCCCCTTCAACTATCTTAATTTGCAGGACCACAGGAAAAAGAACATAAATGAGTGCAAAGGTATATTTTAAAATACACACAGCATTTTCACATATACACAAACACATTTAAAAAGGGTTGCAGGTTATGTTTTTGTCCTCCAAATAGAAACCATGGCAGTGATATCCTCCTCCCTTTTTCATCATAAATGTAATAGTTTCCACACCAAGTATGGAGCCACGCGCATTTTCAAAGCAAACATTTTAAGAAGAGTTGTGCTTATGTAATTCACCTTTAGCTATTGACCTTTCCACTTAGCTCTTCGGAAGAAAAGTGGAGAGTCATGCTTGAGTAATTAATCTTCGCCCTCTAATGTACATACAGTACAACCCTACATCTGCCACTGGGAGTTCTGGGGCAGTTCCTTGTTTTGGAGAGAAAGAAAAGGCTGCTGTTTCTTTGGCAACAGGCTAAGAACCATTGTAATGGCCATCATGGGCTTACTGCCGCTGTACAAATCACTACCTGATTATGTGATGGTGTCATTGAGCGCTCTCTCAAGTGGTTAAGCATAAACAGCTGGCAGCTAATCAGTCAATGAGGCGTTTGGAAATTTACATTGCATCTGTCAGTGAACAAAATCACGAAGAGAACAAATTAATTCAAGTTCCAAAAAAGCCTAATGAATTAGAAAAATCAAAAGGCAAAACATTTCAAGGTTTCACTAAGCTTAAACAAGTCGTTCTACTTAATCACAAAAAAAAAACAATTTTGTTCACAATTTAGCGATTTAAATTAGCTCCCTTACTCAAACTGCTAAAAAATGGGAATTTTCTCTCACCAGTTGAGCAAATGATTTATTTTATGCTTATTCTGTTTTCCCAAGACATGCAATGCCATTTTCTCCACACACACCTTCTTACGCCCCTGCACCCTGTTGCCACTTACCCTTCCTTATACAGAGATTGTAAACTCCTTGGGTCAAGGCTCTCCTTACCTACTGTAACAATGTATGTTAATGTTTGTTATCTTATCGTTTCGCCCCCTCTAACCCTATTGTACTGCATTCATGTGAAGGAGTTTGGATCTAGACTGTGACCAGCTGGAGATTCATGTCAGAGTGGCTGCTGTGCGTTCAGCACTCTAATATCCTGGACGAGAAGCGATCAGGGCAAGTCTTCTTGAAATACAGTAGGTCCCTGCACCTAACGAGCTAGTCTACTCCCTAGTTCCCCAGTTCATATAGCATCCTGTTATTGTGTATTTTGTCTTGTCTGCTGGCTTGCCAGAATAACAAAATAGAGAAACGAGGGGAGCGCGGATCAGAAACACAACAAAAGTATAAAAGTATACAATTATAAATATAAAATAAGGTATTTAGCACTGTGAGTTCTTAAACGGAAAATCCACTACTAGTGGTGACTGAGAGTTAGAGAGGGTAAAGTTGGATGGATAAACTACTGACAATACTCACACGGGCCAGTGTAAACCTCATTTTATTCAACAACCTTGCCACATCTGGTGCTAGTGATCCCTGAAGGTTTTGGTGTTAAAAGTGCTGGTCTCCCGTGACACTGATTACATTGGTAATACTGTATTTGGGACTGAATAGAAATATTTAAGGATCTTGCGATCAGCCCAACACGTTCATATGCCAAACTGAGATGCTAGGTAATGCTAGAAAAACTGGAAGCACATCATTTTCCAGCTGAGGAATCGGAAAATAATTAGTTTTTTTTGTATTGCTCTAAAAACTTTATCAAAAATTAGAGAGAAGGGTGTATTATCACCCTCTCTCTATGTAGCAAGAAGCGCATTGGTAGATACACTCCGGAACTATTAAAAAAAACTCTAAAAACTTTGCAGCAAAATCTTAAAAATAGAAGTGAAAAATTTTGATAATTAGTTTTACAACATATGTAACCAGTGAAAATGAACGTCACTCATGGAATTTATTACAATACAAGCAAGATAAATACTGTACAGTCATACCCCGATATAAGGACCTTCACTTTACGGACACTCGCGAGTACGGACTTATTTACAATATCACCATTCCCCATGTGTCCGTACGCTCGCTTCGCAAGTACGGACACTTATTCAGCCCCACAGACCGCCGTAGTTGTGTGATGGGCTGATTCCCCTCGCCCAATTGGAAAACGGCAGCTCGTGCATGCGCCTGTGAGTAGGACACGGGCACGTCCTGAACAGCAATACCAGCTCCCTACCTCTACCGAAGCTGTGCGCAAGCAAGGAGACAATAGAGCCTGGAAATGTCATCACTGGAAGCCGATTGTAGTACAGTACATTCATCGATAAGTGAAAAAAAGGTAGTGCTTCACTTTAAGCACATTTTCGCTTTACATACCCTCTCTGGACCTATTGTATACGTTAATGCGGGGTACAGTATGCCTGTACTACATGCCAAGATCCGCTAATTGTGGTAGTTAAGTATATGCATCACATTTCATCTACCTGTATTTACTTTGCTTGAAGTCCTATTATGATAAATGTCAGCAGGTTTTACAAAGCTCTTTTTATATATATTTAAGTGTCCAAGCCCGCAGATAAAGCACCTCTTAGCCTCAACTCTGCTGTATGCACTAAATATTCGTTATCCCCCAAAATACTTTTGCAATGACACTCAAACAGTAAAAACATTGATTTCCTCTTTGCTGCGAGTTGCAAACATGTCCTGTCAATTTCACAGGAGAATGAACATCTTTTTTTTATTACTGACAGGTCACCGAGCCTCACAGTGAGGACCAGCAGAAAAAACATTCTGGTCTCTGCTTGTTCTTTGTACAGTATTTATCAGGTAGGAAGAAAAAAAAACGAATAGGCTGAAACAATAGTGGTGGTTTTTCTTGAAAAATACTGCTACAAAAACTTGCTCAATGACGCTCTTATAAAAAATTAATGTTGCCATTCATAAAACAAACATTAAAAAAAAAGTCATCTAGATTGTTCCTTAGGTCCACACAATAAGGTAACTGATACTTGTCAGCATGCCTTTTCCATAATAAGATCTACAGTATGCTCGTATGTGGGACATTATAACAATGGATAAAGTAAAATACTGTAAGAGAGATGCCCTCCTTACCATAATTAGCAGCTGGAGCTGCTTACTTTGTTTGCTGTGTGCTCAGTCACAAGTGCTGCTACTGTGCATAATCCATCCCAAAAAATAAATGCTGTGGCACTCCTAGTCTTTATACAATCTTTAAATCTGTTTAAAGAACTTCTAAAGATTGTATCAAGACTGGAGAGCCACAGCATATTTTTTGGACCCTATATCAGGACTTGTCTTCAAAGCAGCGGTGCGCAAACTGGGGGGGGGTGCCCCCCAGCGGGGGTGGGAAATTTTGCTGGGGGGGGGGCGCGGGCGGTTACAGAGGCCCCGCGCTCTTCCCCACGGCATTTAAATTAAATACCGGGGGAGGCGTGAGGCCTCTGTAACTCACTCACCTGCTGCCAGCTGGATGCCAGAAAGGAAAGTAGGGGGGCGCGAGCACAGGGGGGAGGGGGAGCAGGCAGGGGGGGCACAGCGCAAATAGTTTGCGCACCACTGTTCTAACGTACTGTAAGTAGCGCTTTACCATTACACATTCCCTGACCCTGGGAGACACTTTATGGGCTCCTCGAGTGTATGGTCTCCATGGACTATTTTTAACATAAGGGTTTAAAGCGAAACTTGTGATACTCTACTGGGCACAGTCTTAGATCAGGTGGGTACTCTATTTTAAATGTCAGTACACAATACCTACTGATTTTTTTTTTGTGTGTGTCTCACTGATTTTGTCAACTGGAAGGTAGCAAAATATTGGCCCCATAAATACAGTGTACCAGCATTTCCCAGGTACAAGTGTTCTAATACCCGTGGCTGCGTCTGTACCAACTTTTGAAGGTGAATCTTGCCCTAACAAAGTATGTACAGTAGAGGCAACGTTTATTCTAACATTTGCCGTAAACTAGCCGGTTTACATTCTGGGTATGTGCTGGGTATGTGCTGGGTATGTTCTGGGCTAGTTTGAGGCACGTTTAATGCATTTCTGCATTGACTAACGACCCATAGGATTAACACAGCAGGGATCCCTGGCAGTCCAATTCAGTTTGAATGGAACTGCCAGGGACCCCCGCTGTTAATCTGATAGGCCATTAATCAATGCAAAAATGCTGGGGCTGGTTTAAGGAAAGTTTAAGGCTTGTATTCAGAATGTACCTGGGTGTTTCCTGGGTTTTTTGGGGAATTGCCACTGGTTTTTGTTAGAATAAGAGTTGCCTCTACTGTATAGATTATCTGTATTTTTCTGTTAAACAATACATCCCACCTCCTACAAGGTGCTGCAAGCCTTTGAATGCCCTGGGACATAGCTACTACATCATGGGTTCTGGCACCCTGGGTGCCCTACGACATAGTAGCTACTGTACGTGCAAAAAAAATGCTTATTCTCTAAGGGAGAACGCGTCCTGCACTCCTATGGAGTTTAGGACACGGTCAGCAGAGGTGCAGGACGCGGACGGCAGTGATGGCGGCCGAAAGAGGGATGATTCCTCCTCTTTCATCATCAGTGACTGAGTGATTGTGTGTCGAAGGGGTATGGAGTATAGACATGTTGCTGCAGTTTGTAAAAATAATATTAGAGTTACTTATGTGGTAACAATCATAATATGGAGGAATGCAAAGAAAGTATGATACGATTCTGTAATTGAGGTGCGGTTACAACGCTGCTGCTGCTATAGGAGCTGGCAGTAAGGCTACATTACTAAATGTGTCAGTTTCTTCCTCCAAAACATTGATTACTGCAACATTCTTTTATCTGTCCTACCTGTCTCACACCTCTCTCCCTTACAATCCATTCAAAAGGATAATGCTCAAATTATCTCCAGAACTTCTAGATGTGTATTTGCTTCTGGCCTCCACTCATAGGACTGGGACATAGTGCCTCTCAAACGTGTGGTGCTTTCCCTGGCCTTACACAGCGCGCCATCAGGGGGCGGGCCGGGAGCGGGCCAGTGACGTCACAGAGCTGGTTCGCCCTCATTGGGCGAACCGCTCACGTGACCGGCCCTGCGCTCCGGCAAGTGGGGAAATTTCAAAACGCCGTCAGACACACGCTTCCCCAAGCGTGCTGATGCGTGCGCAAGCCCCTACTAAAGCCGGTCTAATTGCGGCTGTAGGGGTTCAGTGCTGAGCGGCAGCGCGCCTCAGCGCGCTTCCGCCAGCAAGCGGTATGCATGTCCAAGGCCTTACACGCCTCTTACGCTCAACCCAAGGATTTCTCACCTCGGCACATCTGACCTCTACGCCCTCTCACGTATTAAACCTTTTCCCCTAATCTATTGCACTTTTCCACTCAATAGTGGTCAACACCTTCAAAAATATTTTCTCCCCACGCTCAATCTTAAACACAATAAAAAAAATGCACTTGTTTTTATTTTCATAGTACAATAAAATAGCCACAATAAACAGAATAATGTAGGATTCCACATGCTCCCCTCCTCACCAGCTTCTCCCCACATGCTCCCCTTCTCACCAGCTTCTCCCCCACATGCTCCCCTCCTCACCAGCTTCTCCCCCACATGCTCCCCTCCTCACCAGCTTCTCCCCCACATGCCCCCTCCTCACCAGCTTCTCCCCCACATGCTCTTACTCTCGCTCTACTCAACCCCTTCTCTCACTATCCACCCTTCCTTTCTCTCTATAACCCTACCTTTCTCTGTCCCCCCCTTAAATTATCGACGCCTCTACAATGAATAGGAAGTTGATTTTGACCTCCCTGACTACACTTTTACTTCAAATTTAAGTCTCCCAATATACCACTTCTTTGATTGTAAGCTCTTTGGGACCGTGTCTCCCGTTGCCTCATGTTGTTATTTATTTGCCGCTCAAACTTTATTTTCCCTGAGTTTCAATTTTGTAAAGCACTGCGTACACTGTTGGTGCTATATACATAAAAATATAACACGCTACAGAAAAAAAATTGAGTAAAGATGTAAAATAGTTTCCCCAAAAATATAATAGAAAAAAGATAAAACATGAGGAAATAAAACGCACAAATTAATAAAAAATAAATAAAACAAGCTTTAAATAAATCCTGTGCTAAAAATATAAACAATAAAGAAAAGCTTTTGGTAAAACCAGCAGAAGCCAAAACTGGGATATACATTTAAAAAAAGAAAAAAATATTTAGAACTAGCTGAGAGACCCGGCGTTGCCCGGGATGTAATGTTACCACTCCCCTCTCTCTCCTCTCTCCTCCCCCCTCTCTCTGTTTGTCCCCCATTCACATCAATCCAGTCCCCCCCCTCCCTCCTTTACAGCTCTGTTTGTCCCCCTTTACAGCTTCATGAAGTGTGTGTGCGTCAGTATTGTATTGTATTGTATATCTTTATTTATATAGCGCCATTAATGTACATAGCGCTTCACAGTAGTAATGCACGTGGTAATCGAATAAATAACAGATAATATAAATAACAGATCATGGGAATAAGTGCTTTAGACATAAACATAACATTAAGGAAGAGGAGTCCCTGCCCCGAGGAGCTTACAATCTAATTGGTAGGTAGGGAGAACGTATAGAGACAGTAGGAGGGAGTTCTGGTAAGTGCATCTGCAGGGGGCCAAGCTTTATGTATCATGTGTTCAGAATATTCACAGTGCTATTCGTATGCTTCTTTAAGCAAGTGTGCCTTAAGGTGGGTCTTAAAGGTGGATAGAGAGGGTGCTAGTCGGGTACTGAGGGGAAGGGCATTCCAGAGGTGTGGGGTAGTCAGTGAAAAAGGTTTAAGGCGGGAGAGGGCTTTAGATACAAAGGGGGTAGAAAGAAGACATCCTTGAGCAGAACGCAAGAGTCGGGATGGTGCATAGCGAGAAATTAGGGCTGAGATGTAAGGAGGGGCAGAAGAGTGTAAAGCTTTAAAAGTGAGGAGAAGAATGGAGTGTGAGATGCGGGATTTGATTGGACGCCAGGAGAGGGATTTCAGGAGGGGAGATGCTGAGACAGATCTAGGAAAGAGTAGAGTGATTCTGGCAGCAGCATTTAGGATAGATTGTAGGGGAGACAGGTGAGAGGCAGGAAGGCCGGACAGCAGGAGGTTACAGTAAGCAAGATGGGAGAGAATGAGGGCCTGAGTTAGAGTTTTAGCAGTCGAGCAACAGAGGAAAGGGCGTATCTTTGTTATATTGCGGAGGAAAAAGCGACAAGTTTTAGAAATGTTTTGAATGTGATCGGTGAATGTGAGAGAGGAGTCGAGTGTGACCCCTAGGCAGCGTGCTTGGGCTACTGGGTGAATGATCGTAGTTCCAACAGTAATTGTGTGTGCGTCACTCAGTGTGTGTGTGCGCGTGCGTCAGTGAGTCTGACGCAGAAACACAAACACACACAGACTGACTGACGCACACACACACAGTCAGTGTGTGTATCTGTGTGTGCCTCAGTCAGTGTGTGCGTGCGTGTGCGGCAGTCAGTGTTTGTGTGCGCGTCAGTCAGTGTGTGTGTGCGTGCGGCAGTCAGTCAGTGTGTGTGTGTGTGTGCGTCAGTCAGTGTGTGTGTCAGTCAGTGTGTGTGTCAGTCAGTGTGTGTGTCAGTCAGTGTGTGTGCGTCAGTTAGTCTGTGTGTGTGTGTGTGTGTGTGTGTGTGTGTGTGTGTGCGTCAGTCAGTGTGTGTGCGTCAGTCAGTGTGTGTGCGTCAGTCAGTGTGTGTGTGTGTGTGTGCGTCAGTGTGTGTGTGTCAGTCAGTGTGTATGTGTGTGTCAGTCAGTGTGTGTGTGTGTCAGTCAGTCAGTGTGTGTGTGTGTGTGTGTGTGTGTAAGTCAGTCAGTCAGTGTTTGTGTGTGCGTGCGTCAGGGTGTGTGTGCGTGTGGCTGTCAGGGGTTGTGTGCGTGCGTCAGTATGTGTGTGTGTGCGTCAGTCAGTGTGTGTGTGTGTGTGCGTGCGTCAGTCAGTGTGTGCATGCATCAGTCAGTGTGTGTGCGTGCGTCAGTCAGGGTTTGTGTGCGTGCGTCAGTCAGGGTGTGTGCGTGCGTCAGTCAGGGTGTGTCTGCGTGCGCCTGTCAGGGTTTGTGTGCGTGCGTCAGTCAAAGGGCAGGCGCGGGGGGGTGTGAAGGGCAGGCGTGGGGGGGGGGTGAAGGGCAGGCGGGGGTGAAGGGCAAGCGGGGGGGTTGAAGGGTAGGGGTAGGGGGGGTGAAGGGCAGGGGGGGTGAAGGGAAGGGGGGTGAAGGGCAGGGGTAGGGGGGGTGAAGGGCAGGGGTAGAGGGTGTGAAGGGCAGGGGTAGAGGGTGTGAAGGGCAGGGGTAGGGAGGGGTGAAGGGCAGGGGTAGGGAGGGGTGAAGGGCAGGGGTAGGGAGGGGTGAAGGGCAGAGGTAGGGAGGGGTGAAGGGCAGGGGGCAGGTTGAAGGGCAGGGGTAGGGGGCGGGGTAGGGGGTGAAGGGCAGGGGTAGGGGGTGGGGGTGAAGGGCAGGGATAGGGGGCAGGGGTGAAGGGCAGGGGTAGGGGGCAGGAGTGAAGGGCAGGGGGCGGGAGTGAAGGGCAGGGGGCGGGGGTGAAGGGCAGGGGTAGGGGGTGAAGGGCAGGGGTAGGGGCGGGGGTGAAGGGCAGGGTTAGGGGGGGTGAAGGGCAGGGGTAGGGGGGGTGAAGGGCAGGGGTAGGGGGGTGAAGGGCAGGGGTAGGGGGGTGAAGGGCAGGGGTAGGGGGGGTGAAGGGCAGGGGTAGGAGGGGGTGAAGGTCAGGGGTAGGGGGGGTGAAGGGCAGGGGTAGGGGGGGTGAAGGGCAGGGGTAGGGGGGGTGAAGGGCAGGGGTAGGGGGGGTGAAGGGCAGGGGTAGGAGGGGGTGAAGGTCAGGGGTAGGGGGGGTGAAGGGCAGGGGTAGGGGGGGTGAAGGGCAGGGGTAGGGGGGTGAAGGGCAGGGGTGGGGGGGGTGAAGGGCAGGGGTAGGGGGGGTGCAGGGCAGGGGTAGGGGTGAAAGTGAGGCACAAATTGTTGGCAGGAGTAAAATGTCCACACACACACACACACACACACACACACACACACACACACACACACACACACACACGACGGGAGTGAGAGGTGGTGGAGAGTGGGACTGGCGCATATCAGAGGAGGCTGGTTGGCCCCCCAGCGGCCGGGGAGTTAGCGGCGGTGAGGTAAGGGAGTGGCGGGGAGTTAGCGCCGGGTAGTTAGCGCCGGGGAGGTAAGGGAGCGGCGGTGAGGTAGTGGCGGTGAGGTAAGGTAGCGGCGGGGAGGTAGCGCCGGGGAGTTAGCGGCGGTGAGGTAAGGGAGCGGCGGGGAGGTAGCGCCGGGGAGTTAGCGGCAGGGAGGTAAGGGAGCCTTGGCGACTGGGGAAGGAGGGCCTCGCTTCCCCTCCGTCTTTCCGGGAGCCGGTTGAGAGCGAGGGGGGAGGAGCCTGAAGTTGGCGGCAGGGGCAGGAGGGCCGTGCTTCCCCTCCGTCCGGGAGCCGGTGCAGGGCGGCGTATGTGATGGGGGGGACAGAGGATGTGTGTGTGTGTGAGGGGGTGAGTGTGTGTGTGTGTGTGTCTCCTTTGGCCCGTCACTCCGCCTCAGGCCAATGAGAGGTGTGCGGGGGCGGGCGGGCCAAGGGAGCAATCTCATTGGCCTGGCCCAAGGTCCAATGTGATTGCCGCTAGGGACACAGGGAGACACATACAGACAAAGACACATAGGACGCTTTCAGAAATATATAGATAGATGAATACAAATATTATGGTGGATGTGAAATTGAGTTTAGAAGAGCTACAGTAAAAATGTGCAGAGAGAAATGCTGCAAAATAGTTGACGTGATTTATCTGTGAAATCTTTACTCATCGATAAACTACTACACCAGTAGTGCGCAAACTGGGGGCGTACACCCCAGGGGGGGCAGGAGAATCTCTAGGAGGGGGCATGGGCGGTTACATGCCGGGGGAGGCGTGAGGACTCTGTAACTCACTTATCTGCTGCCAGCCAGGTCTTCGGCAAATGACGCAGTGGGGTCACGTGACGGCACATGGCGCCAAGCCATTGGGAGAGGGGGGGGGCGCGAACGCTGCGGCACCCAGGAAGGGGGCTGCAGCTCAAAAAGTTTGCGCACCACTCTACTACACCATAAGTTCCCTCTCTGCCTGCACTTCCATGTTTTCTACTGTATATATTCCACAGTAAAAGTACCTAAATTATAGGAATGTTTTTCATTTCTGCAGTCAAGATCATTTAGTACTTCTAAACTTCATAGTTGCTAGAATGAGCAGGATTGAAAATGCCACTCAATGCACATCTTGCCACATGTATGTGCACTTGGAGCAGCTGTTCCAAGGAGCATACCGCTGTGAGAGGTGTGAGCAGGTGGTCTCTTTAGAATCAGAGATTGCTGATCTGAAGAGGCAACTTGCAATATTGAGGGACATTGGCAATCTTGAAAGGGAATTAGAGCTCACTGAGCAGGCCCTTGCTTCGACTAGTGGTGCAGATGGTGGCACTTTTAGTGAGGAGCAAGTAGGTAGCTTAGTTGCTGTTAGTGAGGAGCAGGTAGGTAGCTGGGTGACAGTTAGAAGGGGAAGCAGGGGCAAAAGGGAGAGGCAGGTCATTTCTGAGCTGACACATCCCAATAGATTTGCCATGTTGAGTGAAGATATTGGGAATGTTGGGGCAGAAATGGCAAGGCTGGGGGAGACTAATTCCTCTAGCAGCCAGGGGAATAGTTCCTCCAGCACAGTGGGGACTCAGGATGCTCAGATGCAAAGAAAGATTGTGGTGGTAGGGGACTCCATTATTAGGAAGGTAGATAGGGCAATCTGTTGCCGGGACCGCATGAACCGAACAGTTTGTTGTCTCCCGGGTGCTCGGGTTCGGCACATTGCGGATCGGGTAGACAGATTGTTGGGGGGGGGGGCTGGGATTGACCCGGCGGTCTTGGTACATGTTGGCACCAATGACAAAGTTAGAGAAAGATGGAGGGTCCTAAAAATGATTACAGGGATCTAGGCCGAAAGCTTAAGGCAAGGACCTCCAAGGTAGTATTTTCTGAAATACTACCAGTGCCATGCGCTACCACAGGGAGACAGTCAGAGATCATGGAGATTAATGCATGGATAAGAAAGTGGTGTAGGAAGGAGAGGTTTGGGTTTTTAGAGCACTAGGACTCCTTTTCTGAGAGGTGCCATCTATATTCTAGGGACGGATTGCACCTCAATGAAGAGGGATCTTCTGTGCTAGGGGGGAGAATGCTAAAAAGGTTGGAGGAGATTTTAAACTAGGATGGAGGGGGGAGAAGAATGAAACAAATAATGAACTAAATGGAATAGATTAGGATACAAGGTGGTATGGAGGTAAAATGGGGGCAAGTGCAAGTTTGACAAGCAGTGAGATACCCATAATAAATAGAGATAATACTAGAAAACTTCTAAAGACTAAACCAAGTGGGAGCAGAAAGGAAGGAGCAGATAAGATAATAGTACAGGCTGAAAAAAACCTGAAATGCATGCTTGCTAATGCAAGAAGCCTGACAGATAAAATGGGGGAGCTTGAATTAATAGCTACAAGGGAGCAGTATGATATCATAGGCATTACTGAAACATTGTGGGATGAAACTCATGACTGGACAGTTAATTTAGAGGGGTATTCTCTTTTTCGGAAGGATCGAACAAATAGAAGGGGAGGTGGAGTATGTCTATATGTTAAACCAGATCTAAAACCTATTATAAGGGATGATGTCTATGAAGGGAATGATGAAAATGTAGAGACCTTGTGGATAGAAATTAGCAGTGGAGGTAAAAGTATAAAGAAAATGTTTGTGGGAATATGCTATAAACCACCAAATATCTGTGAGATTGAGGAAGCTAAAATACATTTGCAAATGGAGAAGGCATCAAAACTGGGTCATGTTTGCATAATGGGGGATTTTAATTATCCAGACATAGACTGGGGCAATGAGATTAGCGTTACAACAAAAGGAAACAGGTTTTTGGGGGTGCTTAAAGATAATTATATGACCCAAATTATTGAGGAACCAACCAGGAGAGGGGCAGTTCTGGATTTGATCATATCAAACAATGTAGAGTAATAACAAATATTCAAGTCCTGGAACATTTGGGTAACAGTGATCATAACATGGTCTCATTTGAAATAAATTATCAAAAAACAGATTACTTGGGTTCAACAAAGACTTTAAACTTTAGAAAGGCAGATTTTAATAAACTGAGGTCTAATCTAGTAGTAATACAATGGGATGATGTTTTTGCAGGGAAAAATGTAGAAGATAAATGGGCAGTCTTTAAAACATTGTTAGAAAAACACACTTATCAGTGTATACCCTTGGGTAATAAGTATAAAATAATTAAGTCAAAACCAATGTGGCTAAATAAACAGGTAGGGGAGGAAATGGACAAGAAGAGGAAGGCGTTTAGATTCTTTAAGTCAGAAGGGACAGAGACATCGTATCAGAATTATAAGGAATGTAACAAAAATTGCAAAAGGGCAATCAAATTAGCAAAAATGGATAATGAAAAAAGGATTGCAATAGAAAGTAAGGTCAACCCTAAAAAGTTCTTTAAGTACCTTAATAACAAAAAAATGAGAAAAGAAATTATAGGACCCTTTCAGTGTGAGATGGGTAGGCAGATTATTGGAGATAAGGAAAAAGCAGAGGTATTAAACAAATTCTTTGCCTCTGTGTTTACCAGGGAAGAATCAGGTTCAATAGTAGTGCCACAGGAGGAAGCCACAACCTCCATATTAATGACCAATTGGTTAACTGAGGAAGAAGTTCATAAGCGACTTGAAAAAATTAAAGTAAATAAGGCACCTGGCCCCGATGGCATACATCCAAGAGTTCTCAAGGAGTTAAGCTCAGTAATAGCAAAACCATTCTATTTAATATTCAAGGACTCCATTTCCACAGGCTCAGTACCACAAGATTGGCGTAAAGCAGATGTGGTGCCTATATTTAAAAAGGGAGCTAGATCACACCCAGGGAATTACAGACCTGTAAGCCTGACTTCAATAGTAGGGAAACTACTTGAAGGTTTAATACGGGATAATATTCAGGAATACCTAATGGAAAACAAAATTATTAGTAATAGTCAGCATGGATTTATGAAGGATAGATCTTGCCAAACTAACCTTATTTGTTTCTTTGAGGAGGTAAGTGGGAATTTAGACCAGGGTAATGCAGTTGATGTGGTCTACTTAGATTTTGCAAAGGCTTTTGATACAGTTTCACACAAGAGGTTGGTGTACAAAATAAAGAAAATTGGACTCAGGAATAATATATGCACCTGGATTGAAAACTGGTTAAAGGACAGACAACAGAGGGTTGTCATAAATGGAACTTTTTCAGGTTGGGCTAAAGTCGTGAGTGGAGTACCTCAAGGATCGGTACTGGGACCCCTGCTTTTTAACTTGTTTATTAATGACCTTGAGGTTGGGATCGAGAGCAAAGTCTCCATCTTTGCTGATGATACTAAATTGTGTAAGGTAATAGAATCAGAGCAGGATGAAATTTCTCTTCTGAAGGACTTGGAGAGACTGGAAACGTGGGCAGGTAAATGGCAAATGAGGTTTAATACAGATAAATGTAAGGTTATGCATTTGGGATGCAAGAATAAAAAGGCGACTTACAAATTAAATGGAGATATATTGGGGGAATCCTTGATGGAGAAGGATTTAGGAGTGCTTGTAGACAGCAGGCTTAGCAATAGTGCCCAATGTCATGCAGTAGCTGCAAAGGCAAACAAGATCTTATCTTGCATCAAACGGGCAATGGATGGAAGGGAAGTAGACATAATTATGCCCCTTTACAAAGCATTAGTAAGACCACACCTTGAATATGGAGTACAATTTTGGGCACCAATCCTAAGAAAAGACATTATGGAACTAGAGAGAGTGCAGAGAAGAGCCACCAAATTAATAAAGGGGATGGACATTCTAACTTATGAGGAGAGGCTAGCTATATTGGATTTATTTACATTAGAAAAGAGGCGTCTAAGAGGGGATATGATAACTTTATACAAATATATTCAGGGACAATACAAGGAGCTTTCAAAAGAACTATTCATCCCACGGGCAGTACAAAGGACTCGGGGACATCCCTTAAGGTTGGAGGAAAGGAAATTTCACCAGCAACAAAGGAAAGGGTTCTTTACAGTAAGGGCAGTTAAAATGTGGAATTCATTACCCATGGAGACTGTGATGGCAGATACAATAGATTTGTTCAAAAAAAGGTTGGATATCTTTTTAGATGGGAAAGGTATACAGGGATATACCAAATAAGTATACATGGGAAAGATGTTGATCCAGGGATTAATCCGATTGCCAATTCTTGGAGTCAGGAAGGAATTAATTTTTCCCCTTAATGGGTTTTTTTTGTTTGCCTTCCTCTGGATCAATAAGTAAGTATAGATATAGAATAAAGTATCTGTTGTCTGAATTTAGCATAGGTTGAACTTGATGGACGTACGTCTTTTTTCAACCTCATCTACTATGTAACTATGTAACTATTTCTGGCTCAAGGTCAAAGCAGACAATTGGTTCTTGTTTATCAGTTTAAAAGTTGGAAATACATTTCACCTCATCAAGTCTGCAAATGGTCCATTGCACTTTACCTTGTTTTTCACTTCTAATTAGAATTCAACAGCAATTTGTTGCAATAATAATCTCTTCTTACTTACGATTTAAAACGTCTATGCACTAATGAACTAAAATCAGCAATCAAAAACATATTTCAATTCTTTGTTCCTTGATTAGAGTAGAAGGGTTGCTGGGAGAGAGAACCAACAGAATGTATCCGGAAACCAGGCATATTTTAGCTCTATTCTGTTATTCAGAACTGCAATCTTTGCCCAGAGATCGGAAAAGAAAATAACTTACAACCCCCAAAAGAATTAAAGATAGCATATTTTTCAGGTTTTTGCATTAAAAGCGTACCATACGATGTGACATTATATTTGGTCAAAATGCATACTGTTGGTACAAAAATAGTGGCATGAAATGATTCAGAAGGTTTTCTAACGGTGACGGGAGTTTGTAAAGTGTCTCCTAAAATGCCTGGCTGTGCTATTGTTTTACCGCATCCTAAAACATCTCATTATGAATAACAGTCATACCACAGTCTCTCTGCTGTACTATTACTCTATGCTCTGTATTTATTAAACGCCACTAACAGTTTTTAGAGCTCAATCTGCCCATTGACTTTACTCACGTAAACGAGTGAAGTATGCAAGTATATAGACACCACGTGCTACTAGTGTGTGGACCTCTCAGATGGTGTATTGATGATAACGTAGACGGGGTGAGCCCCTGGGCACTTCCTTCCATGGCACATTTTGCCTATATGCAAGCACACTTCACTCATTTCTGAGCATATTTTTCATTTGTTTTCCAAACGGATAAAAACAAATATGGCACTATTAGTCTCTGGTTTCCAGACTGTGTGCAACGGGATTAGAACCGAGTAGGCACTTGGAGATGTATTTTACAAAACCACTCAGATTCCGCCGTTCGCAATAGAAATTGATGGCAGATAATACAGTTAGGTCCGGAAATAATTGGACACTGATACAAGTTTTGTTATTTTGGCTGTGTACCAAAATAAATTCAAGTTACAGTTAAATAATGAATATGGACTTAAAGTGCAGTCTATCAGCTTTAATTGGAGGGTATTCACATCCAAATTGGAGGAAGGGTTTAGGAATTACATCTCTTTAATATGTAGCCCCCTCTTTTTCAAGGGACCAAAAGTAATTGGACAATTGACTCAAAAGCTGTTTCATGGACAGGTGTGGGCTATTCCTTCGTTATTTCATCATCAATTAAGCAGGTAAAAAGGTCTGGAGTTGATTCCAGGTGTGGCATTCGCATTTGGAAGCTGTTGCTGTGAACCCACAACATGCTGTCAAAGGAGCTCTCAATGCAAGTGAAACAGGGCATCCTTAGGCTGCAAAAAAAAGAAAATCCATCAGAGAGATAGCAGGAACATTAGGAGTGACCAAATCAACAGTTTGGTACATTCTGAGAAAAGAAAAAGAACGCACTGGTGAGCTCTGCAACACAAAAAGGCCTTGACGTCCACGGAAGACAACAGTGGTGGATGATCGTAGGATCCTTTCCAAGGTAAAGAAAAACCCTTTCACAACATCCAGCCAAGTGAAGAACACTCTCCAGGAGGTAGGCATATCATTATCCAAGTCTACCATAAAGAGAAGACTTCACGAGAGCACATACAGAGGGTTCACCACAAGGTGCAAACCATTCATTAGCTTCAAGAATAGAAAGACCAGATTAGACTTTGCCAAACAATATCTAAAAAGCCAGTCCAGTTCTGGAACAGTATTTTTTGGACAGATGAAACTAAGATCAACCTGTACCAGAATGATGGGAAGAAAAAAGTATGGAGAAGGCTTGGAATGGCTCATGATCCGAAGCATACCACATCATCTGTAAAACACGGTGGAGGCAATGTGATGGCATGGGCATGCATGGCTTACAATGGCACTGGGTCACTAGTGTTTATTGATGATGTGAAAGGAGACAGAAGCAGTCGGATGAATTCTGAAGTGTATAGGGATATATTCTCTGCTCAGATTCAGCCAAATTCAGCGAAATTGATTGGACGGCGCTTCACTTTACAGATGGACAATGACCCAAAACATACTGCGAATGCAACCCAAAAGTTTAAGGCAAAGTGGAATATTCTGCAATGGCCGAGTCAATCACCTGATCTCAACACGATCGAGCATGCTTTCACTTGCTTAAGACAAAACTTAAGGCAGAACGACCCACGAACAAACAACAACTGAAGACAGCTACAGTAAAGGCCTGGCAAAGCATCAAAGGAGGAAACCCAGCATTTGGTGATGTCCATGCGTTCCAGTAAGAAAAATGAACATTTTATTTATGATTGTGTTAATTTGTCCAATTACATTTGAGCCCCTGAAATAAGGGAACTGTGTATGAAAATGGTTGCAATTCCTAAACGTTTCATACGATATTTTTGTTCAACCCCTTGAATTGAAGCTGAAAGTCTGCACTTCTATTGCATCTCGGTTGGTTCATTTCAAATCCATTGTGGTGGCGTACAGAGCCAAAATGATGAAAATTGTGTCAGTGTCCAATTATTTCCGGACCTAACTTTATTTGATCCATGTAGTCTGCCTATTTTCTTTTTCAATCTTTTGTGAAGTCGCATATCCTGTTAGATAATTTTGTGCCTAGCCCGAGCATTTTTGAACTTCCATACTGTGTTAGCCTCTACTCCCTTTGTTGGGAGACTATTTCATGAACCCACCACCCTTTCCATGAAGAAGTACTTTCTCTCATTTCCCCTGGTCCTCTTACCCTCAAGTTTCAGATCATGACCTCTTGTTCTACTTTTTTTCTAGAATATGTTTCCCTTCCATACCTTGTTGACACACAATGTATTTTACCGTTTCTATCATACTCCCTTATCCTCCAGCATAATTCTAAACCAATGGGCACGCAAATGTGTCATAAATATCTCAAGTAGCAACCGTAAACATTGTATTATGTAGAGGAATAAGGTTATTCCTGTTTAACGGTTGAATTGGTTTTCCTTTTCTGGAAGATAGATGGATATTTATTTTCTATTCTACAGATTGCGTTGTGCATTCCAGATTACCTGTGGTATGCTGATTAATCTTGGTAGGCTTTTGGATTGTCCCTTAATTACCCAGTTATGTACAGAAATAGTTAATTAGACAGCTCTCTCTTGCGCTTACAAATATGACAGCTTTTGGTCACATCCTCTTACCTTTCCCATTTTATTTTGTAATACCAGTAAATTATTCTATTTCATATGTAAATTAAAATAATTGCCTTACTGTGAGAATGTAAAATTATATATCAAATACTTCTTCATCTACAATATCAATCACTGCAGTATTTAATTAGCAGCTTCTAGATTTCAATGATCTAATAGGAGTTAATACATTGAGACAATTTTATCATGCAAGATGTGATTGCTCTTCCACAACACAAAAAAAGTCAAAGAAATTCCAATTATTTGTAGTTAACTTGTTTTTGCTTTGATTTCCTCATTTGAAATCACTAACTTAATTGCACAAACAAGACACTAAATGGTATGTAAATATAAATACAGATCTGGCAAACAATATGCAATGGACAATGATGCTATTCTAGTCTATATAGTCAAACCACAAATGGTATCCAGATAACATACTTCGTGTAATAGGCAAAAAAGGAAGGAAGGGAAGTAAGGGGGTGAGAGGATAAAGGAGGGGATAAAACAGGGGAATAAGGGGGGCAACGTAACGTTTCGGGCTCCTAGCCCTTCTTCTGGCCCATTCCCAGAGACCAAAATGATCCTAGTACTTCCTTACCCCACAGAGCAAGAACTCCCTTGAAAAAAACAATGGCAAAGCTGAAATAACCCTGCAATACGTGCAACAATCTATTTACTAGTAATGTTTCAGCCACAATGTAGCAAATTTATCCAAATTACAAAGCTGAAGAAATTCTGCAATACGTGCAACAATGTCTACTGGTAATGTTTCAGCCACAAGGTAGCAAACTTAACACACACCGATTCTAAACAACACTAATATAGATGCACAAGGGTTAATAATGTCACTAATGTCCAGGTAAAGAACAGCCCTGGCAACACTTAAAGTCAGATGACCACACACTTTGAGACGCCCTGCACTTCCAGAAATGTTGCTGTCTGCTCTCAGTAACATGTTACTTTACTTTTGGTCTAAAAGTGTGTAAAGAATACTGCTATATTAAGTAGGTTTTCACTTAGAATTGTGTGTGTGTGTTTGTGTATGTATGTGTGTGTGTGTGTGTTTCCATCCCTTAATGTGAAGATATTTTAGATGCTTCAAACAACTCAAAGAACTTGATAGATGTACAGTATGCTGTGTACTTCCCAAAGAGGCAGGAAGAAGAACAAGTGGGTTCGTGAGCAAACAAAAGTCGGTGACATCATCACGCAGGAGAGGAAATGGAAGTGTGACGGACATCGCAAGAAAAAAATTATTTTCATGTTTGCAACAATTAGAAAGCACTGCATATCTGGTTGGCACTATAAACGCATGCACACGGACCTGGAATAACATCAAGTAATTTAAAGTGCAGTAGAAACCTTGAAACCATCGTCTATAAGGACAGCAGGAAATTCCTCTAAGTTGTGTCCTGGTCTTAAAGCAGCTTTTCCCCCTGGCCAATTTGTATTTAATATAGATTTTTTATTTTTTAAAGCATGGGAACCAAGGTGTCCTCCGGAGCTGAATCACCTATGTCTTGACCCTCTGATTCCTGAAACATTTAATCAGTGTCGTTATCACTGTCCGTGCTCTTTCCAGGGAAATCAAAATGGCCACCAAATCCTGTGGGTTCAGTGAGCCAATAGGAAGCAGCCATGGCTTCGTATTGGACGGCCATTTCAACCCTTAAAAACACCAGGAAGGAACACCATTAAAGTTTCACAAGTATCTTGAGGGAGGGGGTAGAGTTCCCCAGATCTAAAAATAGTGTTGGTTAAGCACACTCCTTGAGGAACGGCCGCTTGAGTGCGAAACGCGTGGAGTTTTTCTCAGATTGAGACCACTATCTTTTGTATGTCTAAATAAAGCATTAACAATTTTTTAATCTACCAGGGTTCCGTGCTACTTTTGGTGTCACCGAACCAAAGTCTCCAGATTTTCTTCTCCTTTCGTCTGTTAGCACATGAATAACCCCAGGATACCATGCTGTATAAAAAAAAAGTGGGGGGGGAGGGGTTGGTAGGCAGGTCTGCTTTTTAAGTATGCAAAATACAAACTTAAAATGTTATTGCATGTCTTCTCATCTGAACGGCATTGCTACAGATGGGCTATTATGACCATTTCAGATCTTTGATACATCTTCCCAAATCTGTCCAGAACATATTTTCATACCGAGTACTGCAGTTTGAACTTTACCTTTAACACCTTCACTATTATATTGCAATAAAATCCTTACCGTTTCATAACTCAACCTGCTAGTACAGTGAGGGGAATAATCCAACTATAATTGCTAATTAAGGTGAACGTGCCCGTATTGAATTGGTTATTATTTCCACATTACTATTTTATTCAAGGGAAAAAAAAAAAAAGGTTTTCTGAATTAAACAGATTTGACAGCGTCAAAACAAATCATAAAAAGCTCTGTAATACGGAAGGGGTAATGTATTCCACATTGTACTGATCTTTGCAGTCTGCTGTCTACGCAAAAGCTCTGAAGCTAACTGAAAAACAACTAAAAGTGAAACTCAAGTACGTGTTTGTTTCATTGAGATACAGCATGAAAGCATGAGGAAGGCTTTCTTTTATACAGTAGCTTTGATATTTTTATTGATAAACACACTTCACCAAGTGAAACTCCCCTGAGCGACTGGAGGACATCGAAGGAGGGTTACAATTAGTATGCACTACACCGTCAGTGCAAGACACACTTAGCTTTGACTCTGCCAAAGTTCTACGTTCTCTTACAAGCACAGTCATGGTTCCAAAAAGAATTTAAAACAAGAATATAGGCCTCTACACTTGCTCAAAAGACAGTCAGTAGGTAAGATTCACATTGGAAACATACATTTGTTTTATTGGTGCAAAGTATGATATATATATATATATCTTACACATACAAATACTATTTGTAATTCCATCCCTATATACTAGTAGGGACCACATAGTATCTACACACACTTTTAGTTATGCCACAGTCTCTTACATTTCCACACCTACCAACACCATTGATATACACTCCCACCCACACGCAACTTTTGTAAAGCGCTGTAAACACTGTGGGCTCTTTACCAATTATATTTACACACACATATATTACTCTTACATCACTAACATTCAGGACCATTTAACACATCAAGTCATAAAACGCATACTGCACAGGGGGAGGGATAGACTTCAATCACAGATCACATTTCAGTATGCACCGTTTTAAATGAAAACCCCTTTTTTTTGGCTTCATTCATTGTAACATCGCCGAATAAGAGATCAGTGTATCTCGAAAGCTCGCACAAATAAAAGCATTTTGTTAGCCACAGAGCTGTATCGTCTATTCATTTTTGATTATTAAAGCTCAGCTAACACGGTACCGATACCTCTACATCTATCTATCTATATCTATATATATATATATATATCTATATCTATATATATCTATATATATATAATATATATATATATATATATATCTTATACTATATTAGTGAAAGCACTGTATGTTTGCCTGCCTGCATGCATGCATGCCTGCCTGGATGTCGGTGTCCTAGGGGAAATCTCATTGGTCCCTTGGCCCGCCCGCCCCCGCACACCTATCATTGGCCTGAGGCGGAGTGACGGGCCAAGGGACACACACACACACACAGGGAACACAGGGACACACACACACACACAGGGAACACAGGGACACACACACACAGGGGGACACACACACACACAGACACACACACACACACACACACACACACACACACACAGACACAGGGACACAGGGACACACACACACAGTGACAGACACACACACAGTGACACACACACACACACATACATTAGCGGGGCTCACAGTGTTAGCAGCACCCGCCCGCACCTCCTCCTCTCCCCGTGTCTCCCGCGCTTTCACCCCGACCCCCCCTCCCCCGGCGCCGCTACATTCAGCGGGACACACACACTATTATTACCCCTTCAGCGCCCCCCCCCCCACCCACCCAGTGTCAGCGGCCGTGCGAGACCCCCCTCTATATCTCCCACCTCTCCCCCCCCCCCACACTATACATGCCCCCCCCGCGCTACAACTCACCCTCCCGGCGGGGAACAGCCAGTGGCCAGGCAGGCTGCCTCGCGGCGCCGAGTGCCCAAGATGGCGGCGCCCGGGACACAGCGGGGAGCGGGCCACAACACGCTGCCTCCCGCCTCAGATCCACGTGGGACCTGCCGGATGGGTGAGTGAGCGGCCTTCACCTCCCCTCTACCCCCCTTCACCCTCCCCTCCACCCCTCCCTCCAGTGTCAGTGTCTCCCCGATCCCCCCCCCCCCGCGCCGCAACAGTCAGCGGGGAGCGAGCGAGCGCCCGGGACACAGCGGGAGAGCGGGCCACAACACGCTGCCTCCGCCTCAGATCCACGTGGGACCTGCCGGACGGGTGAGTGAGCGGCCTTCACCTCCCCTCACCCACCCCTCACCCCCCATCACTCCCCACCTTCACCTCCCTCACTCCACTTCTCCTTCCCCCCTTCACCTCCCCCCCCACCCCCCCTTCACCTCCCTCCACCCCCCATTCACCCCCCCCTTCACCTCCCTCCACCCCCCCCCTTCACCTCCCTTCCACCCCCCTTCACCTCCTTCCACCCCCCCTTCACCTCCTTCCACTCCCCCCCCTTCACCTCCCCTCCACCCCCCCTCCACCTCCCCTCCACCCCCCACCTTCACCTCCCCTCCACCCCCCCCCTTCACCCCCTCCACCCCCCTTCCCACCGCCTCCCCCCCCTTCCCACCGCCTCCCCCCCCTTCCCACCCCTTCCCTCCCCTTCCACCGCCTCCCCCCCTTCCCACCCCTTCCCTCCACCTTCCCACCGCCTCCCCCCCCTTCCCCCGCCTCCCCCCCCCCTTCCACCGCCTCCCCCTTCCCCCCTTCCCACCGCCTCCCCCCCCCTTCCACCGCCTCCCAGCCCCCTTCCACCGCCTCCCCACCCCTTCCACCGCCTCCCACCCCCCTTCCACCGCCTCCCACCCCCCTTCCCACCGCCTCCCACCACCCCCCCCCTTCCCTCCGCCCCCCCCTTCCCCCCCTCCTCTAACCCTTCCCCCCCTCCTCCACCCCTTGCCCCCCTCCTCCACCCCTTGCCCCTCCTCCACCCCTTGCCCCCCTCCTCCACCCCCTCCTCCCCTTCCCGCGCCCTTCGCCTTCATGCCCGCCTTACCGCCTCCCCACCCCCGCCTCTGCCTTTCACCGCCCTTACTCCGGCCGCCTCTGCCTTTCACCCACCGCCTCACAGCCGCTGCACGCACTCAACAGACACCCGCCACACTCGACACATACCTGCGCCACACACACCTGCTGCTCCCGCCCCTACGCACCGACATCACTGACCCACCGCCTCACACCCTAGCAGGACCCCCACTCACAGACAGCACTCACAACCCACGCGCCAGCCGCCGCCTCACACCCTTGCAGGACCCCCACTCACAGACAGCACTTACAACCCACGCACCACCCGCCGCCTCACACCCTAGCAGGACCCCACTCGCACACAGCACTCACAACCCACGCGCCACCCGCCGCCTCACACCCTAGCAGGACACACGACTCAGATTTTTACATCACTTATGCCACCAAAATATACATTGTACTGTGGTGTGGTTACAATAAACCATTTTTATACAACATCGTATTACATTTTCTTCCATCTTT